>NC_056733.1:708520350-708695350 GCF_019279795.1 Protopterus annectens | reverse complement strand
GTCATACATATGTCCTCCCTTTGTTTCTTTGTGAATTGCTTATCTAATCTCTCTTCCCAATCTTTTCTGACTTCCTCTGATTGATTCCAGTAGTTATCATGCAATATTTTATATGCCCTACTAATAATCCATTTTTTTCACAGCAGCTTCTGTTTTAGACTCCATTAAAAAATCAACCAATGTAAGTTTTTAATTTGGGATTCAACTATCCCTTCTTCTTTGTCTGTATTTTAATATCAATCCTTGATAGGGAAGTCAGTTTCTAGCCTGCAATCCAAATGTTTTCATGACTTCTTCCCAGTCTATTACCTTTCCGTCTGTAATTATTTGTTCATAATATCTTGGTTCCTTTGCCAGCTTCCTCCAATAAAGTCCAGCCCCCTCTAGTCTCGTTTCTGTGCCCCAATTACAGTCATCCCTATTGGCAGAATCTCCTTTCTCCATTCCTGTGTTAGCTCAGTTCTTAGTATAACTTTCTGATACTTTATGAATATAATATTCTATATAACTTTTGTTATTCTCCTTAAAGATTCATGTCCAAAATATCACTCTTTCCTTATTTCTTAAATTACACCCTTCAATATAATCCCTTTCCATTCTGAATTGTATTTTTATGTTTTATGTATAAGAGCCTTAATTGTATAACTCTAAAACATCCCTTTAAATCAGGTAGTCCTAAACCACCTTGTTCTGTTGAGAAGATCAGCTTATCTAAGTTGACTCTTACCCTCTTCCCATCCCATATAAAATACTTCAACTCTTTATTAATTACCAGTCACAATTTCTCCTCTGGTTGATAAAAATATACCTAACGTGTATAAAACTAAAGGGGCTAAAAATATTTTTATTGGTTGTATCTTGCTATCCATACCCATTGACAAGAGTTTCCAGTGTCTCAGTTTTTGTATTATCTTTTGTTTAGTCTCTTCCTACTTATCCTTAGCTGCAGTAACATAATCCTTTTTAATCCATACTCCTATATACTTAATTTTATCATGTCCCGTAAATATGAATTGCTGAACCAATTCATGTGTGGATACATAGCTTACAGCTATAGCCCCCAGTGAGACTCAACAATCCATATTTTTTAAGGACAAAGAATATAATTATCAGGCTGGTTTTAGGTTTAGGGCTTCCTACTTTTAACCTCCTATTAATAAATATGTGGCAGCATTTGAGAAGGCTGTGCTGAAGGTGCTATATAATGAAAATGTCCACCACAATTTAACCAAGGAGGACAGGAAAGCCTTAAATACGTTGAATAATAATAGGCAGCTAGTTATTAATTCAGTGGGCAAAGGAAGAAACGGTAGTGGTTTGGGATAATGAAATGTGCAAGAAGGAAACTTATTCAAAATTTAATTATCATAAATTTTATCAAAGGATGTATTTTGATCGTATTAAAAAGTTTAAAATGGAAACTGATCAATTTTTGAAGTTAGCTCTTGAAGAAGGTATTATCAGTAAACAGGTTTTCAAGCAACTTTTGGCTGAAGATCCACAAATTCAATGTTTTTATATCTTGCTCAAAATTCACAAAAATTCCAGTAAGCCTCCTGAGCATGCTATTGCTTTGGGTATAGGATCGTTGACTGAGCCTCTTTCAGATTTTTTGACTCACTATTTGAAACTGTTGTTACAGTTGTTTGTTCTACAATTAGTGATGCTACACAATTTTTAAATATATTACAAGATGTTCAGATGGAAGTTGGATGGTATATGCATATGTTAGATGTTAAGGCATTATATATCAATATTCTTCATTGGGCTGGTTTGCAAGCCTTGGAATATTGGTTGGATAGGGCAGATTTATATAGTCCTGGATTTAATATGTTTTTCTATGCCTTACTGAATATGTTCTTACCAAAAATGTTTTCTATTTTGAGCAAGACTGTTATTTACAAATTCAGAGAACAGCCATGGGGCTTCTTTTATGCCAATATATGCACAACTTTTTTATTGGGTATGTGGAGGAAGTTTTGATTTATTAATACTAGCTGCAACATATATATCAAGTCCATGGATATATGGTGTGACAATGTGAGGTATTGCCAGATATGTCAGGAGAAGTAGGGCAGTGAATGTGTAACATATGCCAGCACAGCTAGCTGGAATTTTGTAAAAAATTACATGTCATTTGTATATCAAACCTATTTGTACAGATGCTTGTTTTGAAAATGTATTTGTAAAGTTGCTTATATTAAAAATGTAACAACAGTGGGTCTTGGTGAACAGAAAAAATACATGCACATAGTAACTGATTAAGTGTATGCACTGCAATTGTTGAAATGAATCTATCGAAACAGAGTATACTAGAAGAGAAGAGGTTAATCACAGTTCAGCTGCAGATAAATTTGAAAAATATTCTGAAATTAAATCACCTGGCTTAGGCCATAAAGATTGCATTGTACAGTTCTTAATGTAGCCAGAGACAAAAATTCTGTACTAGGAAGCTTTCTATATTTTTTTGCATTAAACTAATTGCTACCCTGGAAGGGTAGACGTTTGAAATTGTTTTATGACTTTCAGAAGCTGTAACAGATCTGAACAAAACTTTATGTGTGTGTATTATTGACACATATGTGTTAAATCCTGTCAGTTTCTAGCAATGGGGGTAGCATCGTAACCAGAAGTCAGATGATCAGATGTGTGAGATGTCATTCTATAATCCAGGACAAAAAATGATGTTTTAATACTAAATGAGACTGAAGTCTCATTGCACTCTGTTTTTGGAACCTGACATAGAAGGATCACTCACCTCCTTCATTTTGCCTTGCTCTAATAAGTGAACCAGGGAATAGTAATAATTTTGATTGGTCAAAAAATATAGAGAGATTAGTTAAGTACTGTTTTTCTGTATCTGTGTGAATCTAGTCATCTGTGTTATTTTAATATTTCCTGTAATTGAAACTCTGTTGTTTACTGTAGATCAATATTTAGTATTTTTATGTTCCTTTATTATTTATTATTAAATATACTTAAACTTTTCATTGTGACTGGTCCATTAGAGAATATTTTAACCTTTGAGAGTACTTGTACTTATTCAATGACACTGTGGCCACTCCTGAAAGCCTTACTGCACTGGTCAAAACACTACCATTTGTATTAATATTAATTTCACTCAATATAATTGGGTTCCCTTCTAAGAGTCTTAGAGTAGCTGCCTTTAGAATGTTTGGTGGCAGTAACTACCTTATAGTCTGGGCAGAAATGGGCACAGCTAGTAAATCTGTGTCGATCTTTCCTGTGTGTGTGTGTGTGTGTGTGTGTGTGTGTGTGTGTGTGTGTGTGTGTGTGTGTGTGTGTGTGTGTGTGCAAATCAAATCAAAAAGAGTGTGTGTATCAGCTGCTTGTCGCAGGGACATGAAGCACTAGTTTCACAAAGAGGGTGTTGAAGGACTTGACTTGAACACTCAGCTGAGGACTCAACCCTATAGTTTTGCTAGTGGGGAGTCTTACTGGGGAGCTGGAAAGACAGAGAGAGAGAGAGAAAGAAACCAGACTCTGGACTGAGTATGTTCCCTGTGTGCTCTTAAGGGAAATTGTGCTTGATGCAGAGAGGTCTACATTTGGAAATACTATGTGTATCTATTTTTGTTCCAAGTCAATGTCTCTCTCCAGTGTCAGTGGTGAGAATTCAGGCTCCTTGATTACTGTTCCAGACTGGGGACATCACATATGGCATCAATATTTGCATTATTATTTGCTAGTTTGGAGATCTGATAGTGATTTTTTGAAATAATCTGTACAATACCTCAATGATGCCAAGTAGAGTTTATGCTTTACTTTGAATTCTGATCTTAAACAAATTTATTTTTAGATGTACTGGCTGAGGAAAAAACAGAACAAAACTTTTAAAACTAATTTGCTTAGGAAAAGTTTCACAAAAAAAAAATCTTTATTGCAGGTGACAAGTTGCCATCCATGCCATATTATTAATAACATCTCCTTATCTCAGTATTATAGGGTTAAAAGAATTTGTTTGACAGTGGATAACTATAATCAGATTTCATCGGACTTAACCCAGAAATTTCTAGATAGGTACCATAACACAGAATTGCTTGATTTAGCCCAGAAAAATATGTATAAAAAATCTAGGAATGATCTTTTAAAATATTGCAACAAATCAGGTGATAGTTCTTGAAAATGATGCTTAGTTACAACCTTTGGCAGTAATACAGGATTTTTCAAGACATAATTCATAAATATTGGGACATTTTGGTGATAACTCGTGATTTAGCAGATGTTTTGCCAAATAAGTGTTCTTTCACTTATAGATGACATAAGACAATAGGTAGTTTTTTAATCACTATAAAAAATGTCCTAATGTAGTGGAAGGAATATAAAAATCATAGGATGGCCATATTTTACAGGGATGATTCCCATGTGGGAAATGCATGGTATGTAATCTTGTTGCTCAAAGCAAAAGTTTTACATCAATAAATACTTCAAAAGCTTATGAATTAAAAAGTTTTATTGATTGTGATTGTCAGTGGGTGATTTATCCAGTCACGTGTTGTTGTTTTGTTTTTTTTATGTGGGTAAAACATCTGGATTTTTTAGAACCCATATATATGAACATCTAAGTGATTTTAGATGCCATAGGGATTCTAATGCATTGTTTAAGCATAGTTCTAAGTATCCTATTGCCCAGTTTAAATTTGTAGGTATTGATAAAACTGTGGGCAATGCATTGAATAAATTAGGCTGGAAGGATATTCTTACTAAAAAATAATGTTTTTGGATTGGTAACATAGGTACATTATGTTGCCTTCTTTAAATGATATTGATTCTTCATATTTTTAAGGCGTTTTTATGTTTATATACATGGTTATATCACTTTAAATTTAGTTAATTAATAATGTCATTCATGAGAGGTTATTTAAATATTATGAAGATTAAATTTTTATTTTTGCAAGCATACTGAAGAAGGTTTGCGCCAAAACTGGTATCTAGTTCATTAAAGTCATATTATATGGTTCCTTTCTATTGCTTGTATTTTCTGTATGAATTTTATGAATTTATGATTACCCATCAAACATTAGTTAGGGAATGCTTACTATTGGCCTTTGTCTACAAGAGACATGGGGCAAGCTTGGGGATGAAATTGTGATTTCCTAGTCCACTAGTCAGTGTTACATTTGAATAGCATTAGGGATGGACTCTGCTTCACATGGATGAGGACCCTATTCTAGAGCATGGAGATCCTTTGAGTCACATATCTGTCTCACCAGCATGTTCTATTTATGTTGCAAGCAAAGTTGAGATCCCCTGGATCTAGTGTTTGTGGTGCTGTTTGTTTTGCCAATGTACAAAAGCTCCATCATGGCTGGATCTAAGGATGATTTATATGCCAGGCACAGATCACCTCTCAACAACCTGCAGGAGACTGAGTATAGAGGCAAGGCTCTATGTTAATACCATGAATTCACTTGGTAAGGAACCTCTGTGGGCATTCCAACTGTTGCATATGCCTAGTCAGGTACAGGCTGAAGGGGGCATTATACTCAAAGATGGGTCTCATAAGGGATGAGTAGAGTGGTATTATAGCTTCCTTGGACATGGATGCTATACCCTTACTTATACATTGGGTGACATAGAATGATTTTCTTATTACCTTGGCTATGTGTTTCTCAAAGGCCAGATTACTGTCTGCATATATTCCCACATCTCTAACTAGCAGGTCAGCTTTTAAGGGTGTCTTATCAATGGGTAATTTGCCTGAGTAGGTGTTTTCCCAAAGACCACTATAATGCTCTTCTTTGCATTCAGTTTTAATCTGTGGATTTGTCACCAATCATTTGTCTGTGTTAAATCCTCTTGCAGGATGTTAGTGTCATGGGGTAATTTATGATAACTCCCCAATTTGCAGTCATCTGCAAAGTAGGTAAGCCAGAGGCCCTTGATATTAGTCTTCATCTCCAAGAGGTAGATAACAAACAGGAGTGGGCCCAGCGTGGAGCCCTGTGGTACTCCACTAGTGGCCTGTCTCATGGTGGAGGTGGTTCCACCAGAGTATGATTAGTACTATATAACAAACAGTTCAGTATGTTAACTGGTCCCATGGAGGAAGGGTTCTTAGTCATAGACAGCACTTTCAGTACTTGTTCTTTAGTGATGATGGGAGGTTTTATAGATACAGGAATCACAGGGCTTCAGATAGCCATCTCAAGAGTGAAATATTTGTACTACATTTATTTGTTAAGATGTTGACAGTTCTAGTCCAAGTAGGTTTTGCCAATTACTTGAGTTCTGTACACCACTGAGTGTTGTTTCTTTCTTTTCTAACATAACTAAAGAATGATTTATAATTGTCCTTGGCTTCAGATGCCAATCTGAGTTCATGGATTGCCTTACTAGATGTAATAGCCTTTGTTAAATCTTGAGTCAAATTGTTAATAATTACATTGACAGCAGGTTGTTTAGATTTATTGTATACTCTAATTTTAGATTGTTTTCTTTTATTGTAGATTGTGTTTATGTTGCAGGACAACTATAGTGGTTTGCATGTAAATTTCCCATCATATATGGATCTAGGTGGAAATGCCAATTTAATAAATTTCCTTACATGGGTACAAAACTCCTTTGCAAATTTATCTGCTGAGGCAATGTCTAGAGGTGATGTTATTATAGGTAACTTTTGAGACTTCGTCATAAAATTTGAGGAGATTTCTGTTCTTGAAATGTTTTAATTATGATGTACTTGTTTCAGGAAGTTTAGATAGATTGAGGGAAAGCATACTAGCTTATTATCTGACTTAAATGGACAGGGAATTACATGTTCAGCTGTGCATGATGACATTTCATTTTTAAGTAGAAGGTCAAGAATATTCTGCCCTTAGTTTTGCTAGTAACAAGCTAGTCTACCGAATTTGTATTTATTCCATCTAAAATCTTTTCTGCATGTCCTATATTGGAGGTGTAGGTACTCCAGTCAATTGATTGTAGTTAAATTCTCTCAGAATGATGTAGTTCTTATTTATGGGGAGTTTATCAATGAAGTTTAGGAATTTGACATGAACTTTCACAATCATGGAAGGAGTCCTGTAACAGACAATAAACTAATAGTTGATACTGTTTAGTGTGATGTGGGGTTTGATAAGTTCCGTTTGTGGGGCTTTGGAAATCTGTCTAGAGATGATATGATCTCCAGCAAATATAGATGCATCAAGACAGTTGCCAACAGTCTAAAGATTTGGGCTAAGTCAGCCCGGAAAACAAAGGCCAATATCAGAACAAATCCACAAATGATTTATTTCAGGTTTGATAATCTGGTTAACACCATTGGACCAGATGCCATTTTACAGGGGAGACCCAAGGAATCATCTCAAGAAAGAGAATAGTATAACAAGAATTACAGTGTAACTAATGTAGAATACATTGCTACACTGTAACACTGAACTATGCAACAGTAGCAGCAGGAAGAGCCCTTCACCATCAGGCATCTACTACAATACTTAGACATAGCTAGGGAGTCATGATAATCACATCCTCAGGGCAACTTAGATTAAGGCTGCTAAGCCAAGTTGTGCAATGTGACTGCATCCACTGTGTGAGTGAGTAATTTGCAAAAGCTATACAACTGACACTAATGCATCACACATACCAGCTTAGCAGCATTATGTTGAGTTGTGCAGGGCAGCTGTCTGTAGCATACGGAAATATAAATGAACATTTTGCCATGATGTAAACAGCCTTACATCTAATTTTTAAACAGAGGGCTCACAGAGAGAGAGAGAGAGAGATGGTCAACACTGCAAACCACAGATTGTGGCATATAGCCTGGGACTTGGGACCTGCTGCGTCCCTGCCCCTCTCCGTAACATGATACAGTGCTCCTTTTGTTACAACACTGTGCTTCATTCATGGGGTGTGGGGGTATGATTATGAGTGTTTTCATTTGTCTTTTTGCTGTTTATGTGGATACTCAGGCTGTATGACTCTGCCTTGTTTTCCTTTCTTCAAGGGAGGTGTGCTAAACCATAGCTCTTAACTTCTTTGTTCAAGAATCAAGGACAAATTCAAAAAATAATGATGTAACAAAGGTCCAAAATTAGGGACAATTTTTAATATTACTCTAACTTACTCTAATTTACTGTTAATAGAACAACAATGTTTCCATCAGCATTTTCTGAACAGTAAGTATAAAACTCCAATGTCTGGAATAACAGACTAACTATAAGCTTCAGTGATGCACTAGAAAATCAAACATTTTACAACAGACAGGGCAAAAATATGAGGCTAAGTCAAGGACAGTCATGAGCTATGTGCTAAAAACTTTGCATGTTTACCATGGTGAGGAAATCCAAACTTTATTTAAATTACCTGCATTATAAGCAGCTGCTTTATGAATATGTATGGTATGACATATTCAGGCATGATGCATCACAAAAGTCCCTTTACGGTCAGTAGCACTAAGCCACAGGATAAGAAAGTGAAAGTGGCTTCACACACACACACACACACAAACACACACACACACACACACACACACACACACATATATATATATATATATATATATATATATATATATATATATATATATATATATTAGTGTAACAGTATGGGGTGACTGGACAACTAACATTTAAGGTCTGTTTGCAAAGTCTAGACAATGAACCTTAAAGTATTTATTATAAGGGATAGGGTGCCAGTGCACATCAAGTATTACTGTAACTTAAACTGGGGACTAGGGGGATATAATGTTGTGTAGAAAATGTTTTTATACTGTTTCATAGTCGGAGGGATGTCTGTTGATCACTCACAGGATTTTCAGGAGTCTGTGCACACTGCCTGTTAGAGGTTATTTTTCTTAATTATTCATCCTATGCACTCTGCATGACCCGAATCTCCACAGAGTGGTATTTGTCCTAAATCCCACAAATAGTTCCTTGGTGTTGGACACCATGCAGTCTGACCACCAGAAGAAAATCTCAAGCTCAATCACTAAGCTGTCAGTCTAAAAACATTTTACAGAGCAGATTCAGTTTTCTTCTACTGGAGCACATGTCACATGTCATTCGGGGTGCATATTATATGTCTGCATAATTGAATGCTTGCAGAGGTATGAGTATGTGTATCTGTGGGTAATATAATTTGTGTATTTTGTTGTTGTTGTTGTTGTTATGGTGCTATTGTGCATATCTCTCAACCTCTTAGTGCAAGAAATCTGGGAAGAGGCAGAAGGGATGGGAGCAAAGACTTCAATTGTTTATTTATTTAATTATTTATTTGCATTTTGTTTATTGGGAAAGTCCACTGGGCTATAGAGAGCCCATTTGCAGTGGAGGCCTGGGGAGAAAACTCCACAACACAAAAATGTAACAGTTAAATTGCAAGATTTGAGATGCAAGGACTAAATTTATACAAAATACATAGTAAAAGAACCATAAGAGTAGTATAATCTGTACAGACAAGAGAATCAAGTAAAGATTTGTACAAAATGCACAGTAAAAACAATATGAATAGTGTAATTTGTACAGTCAAAGTATCAAGTAAAGATTTACATTGAAAAATATCTCTTTGATCTCTGTTTAGGGTAGTATATTATAAGCATATGAAGTAGGACAGCTAAGAAATGGCATAGCATGTATCATTCAACCCTCATATGTGCAGCATCCACAATAACTCATCTTCTTACACTCACATAAAAAGCCTTCTCTGATATTGAAACATGGCTAGCAAACTCACAACTCATTCTCAACCCTAATAAAACTAACTTATGATCTTTCATCCATCTAAACCTACTAACCTCCCAGCTAACTTTTATATCACTGCCAGTAATAATACTAGGATTTTCCCAATTCCCAAACAAAACTATTAGGCATCATAATTGACAACAGACTAAAATTTGACATACACATTTCTAACACAATCAAAAAGGTTCACAAGAAATTGGGAACAATGTATAGAAACAAAAAATTCTAAACAGACAATGCAAGAATAGCCATAGCTAGAACCCACCTTCTGTCCTCACTCTTATATGCATCCCCCATACTTACCAACCTCAAAAAGTCAGAACTAAGTAAATTAGAATTATGCTATAATAAGATTGCCAAATTTGCAACAGATTTCACACATTCAACCCATCACTGTTACTGCCTCAAAAATCTTTCTTGGTTGGCACTATCTCATGTTATTAACTATAACTAATTAATAATGGCTCACAAAATACTGCACAATCCTGACAACGTACCTTCCCTAAAAAAATTTTCTACAACCCTATTCGAACATTCATAATCTTTGATCATCTAACAAAGACTTACTCTAAGTAACCAAAGTATCCAATACAGCAGGCAAGTCTCTTTACTCTAACTTTGTTGCCAAAAATCGGAATACCCTTCCACATAGTATTAGCTCCATAAGTAATCATGTCAAAATATCTCTCAAAAGTCACTTATTTGAATCCTGGCTTTGCACATGTACACTCCAGGTTAATTATTAAGCTAGCATTACTTATACAATTTGGCTGTATGTATTAACTCTGTTAACATATCGCTTCTAACAACACTACTTCTCTATAAGTAGTTACATTCTTAGCTGCAAGTCTCACCACAGACGTATTACTAACTATGCACTACTTTGCCTAAGTGACTCTCCCTACTTAATTTCCTAACTAATGTTATGTTCCTCCACATATATAAGTTCAACCATACATTTGTCTGTATTCAAGTGTCTAAAGTTCTATTTGATACTATGTATAAGTTTTTGTTTTTAAAATTGTATCCAGTAAATGTGTTGTCTATAATTTCTATTACTTGATGTGATGACTTTGTGTGTAAGCTTAAGCTGGAGCTTTTCTCCCTGGGCCTCTGCTGAAAATGGGCACTGTCCCAGTCAGACCATCCCAGTAAACAAATGTAAAATAAATAAATAAAATAATGAATCTACAGGGGCTTAGTGCAGATGCATGTCCAGCTTGAAGACAGGTGATTGTGAAGGGAGGTTTTAAAAGAGGTAGGGTTTTGGGTTGTTCTATTTGGTAGAGGCAAAACATTCCAGTTTTTGGCTATTAAGCAAGATTAAAGAAGCTGGCCAGGTGGGAGATTAGGTTTGTGTGACTGTGACACCCATGCCTGGGCCAGCAATCAAGGACCCTCAACCCTCACAACTAACACCAGAGAGGGCATCTCATATAGGAGGAAAGGATAACAAATACACACAGTAAAGTGCAATTTCCCTTAAGAGCACACAGAGATCACAGTCAGTCTGGGGCTGGTTGTTCCCTTCCTCTCCAGGTCCCCAGTAAGACTCCCCAGTGGCACAGCTATAGGGTCCAGATCTCAGCCAGCTGGGCAAGCTGAAATCTCCAGCACCCTCTCTGGCCAACCAGTGCTTCGTGTCCCTGCCCAAGTAGCTGACACACACACACTTTGAGATAAGAGGTTATACAACCACACAGACACTTTTGGGGAAAGCTGGCCCAGGTTCTCCAGCTATGCCCCTTTTACCCAGACTATACGGCAGTACCTGCTGCCACCACCCAGCTAATATTTATGAGCTACTCAAATGCCCTTAAAAGGGTGTCCAATTATTACTGTGCAATATGATTATCCAATTGGTAGTATAGCTCATGGCTAAAGCTATTAGAGTGGCTTTGTACAGTTTTACCAAAGGCATGCAATTACTCTTAAGAGTTTAAATTATCTCTACACAAAACAGCCACAGTTGAAAGGTTTTAAAATATTTAATAATAAATAATAAAACACAAGACAATACTTCTTACTACACAGTGCTAGTCAAGAGTTTAGAGAACACACAGAAATACTTAAAATAAATCAGTAGTACAGTTCTGACATCACAGAACAACACTTAGTCTAATCTTTCTAGTTTCTAGCTATTTCTAAAAGAAAACACAAATCTAAGACAACTTACATCTAGAGCAAGAAAGTGCTATGAGTTGGATGATCAAGGCAAAAATGCTTAATAATCTCTGGTTCTCTCTGTTTAAATTGAAATTGCAGTTTTGATAAACATTACATCATTCTTTCACTTTCCTAGTTTTCCCAGGCCAACAGAAACTGCACCTATATTCTTTTACACCTAGGCAAAAACCACAGCCATAAAAATACATTTGCATGTCTAAATCTAGCAATCTAACTCTTGATTAAAACAATAGAAAGAATGTGCTAGCCCAGGCGGAATGACTCCGAATCTTTAACTTCAAAGCACATTCTAACTTCAAAGGACAGACATGAAATGCTTGTCTTAGCTTTCTTTACAGAGGAGGGCAATGTTGCTACATTGTTTAAAGTTCAACATTTCACAGCATATTCTTTCAATTAAGAAAACAAATCAGTAGTTCAACATTCATATTTACAAATGATAGAATTATGTATAAAATCCTATCTGGCTAGGCTGGCAGCCTTCACATCCCCCCTCCCCCCCGGAGAACTTAAGCTAGTTTTTCAAGTGACCCTTGTGAAATGCAGCTTGAGAGGGTTAGGTCTATCTGAGTGTACATTATCCCATTCCCTGTCTTGAGAGCCCATCTGCATTGGCATTGCTCCTCCCACTGCGATGCTGCACTGACATATCACATGTTTGCAACCCTAGGCTCCATCTTAGCAACTTGGCATTTTGCTGACTGTCTCTGTTTAACCATATTAGGGGGTTGTGATGTGTCATAACAGTGAATTTCCTTCCGTACAGATAAGGCTGAAGTTTCTGCAGTGCCCACACTATGGCTAGACATTCCTTTTCTACAGCTGCATAGCATTCCTCCCTGGGTTGGAGCCTATGACTGAGATAAACCACTGGGTGCTCTTCTCCCTCTGAATAAATCTTGCTAAGTACAGCCCCCACCCCATGGTTCAAAGCATCCACCTGCACAACAAATTATTTCCTGTAATCTGGACTGGCTAACACAGGGGGGTCCTCCCAAAGCTTCTTTAAGCTTCTGGAATGCTTGCTCACATGCTGGGGTCCACACAACCTTATCTGGTCTGTTCTTCCTTGACAGGTCTGTGAGGGGAACAGCTATGGTACTATAACTGGGGACAAACTTTCTGTAGTACCCTGTTGTCCCTAAAAATGCCCTCACCTGCTTTTTAGTAACAGGTGCAGGCCATGTCTGAATGGCTTCCACTTTGGCATGTTCTGGCCTTATCTTACCTCTCCCCACACAATGTCCTAGGTAGGAGACCTCTGCCATACTCACCTGACATTTGTTCTGCTTAATGGTCAGCCTTGCCGCCTGTAGCCTGCCTAGTACCTCCCTGACATGTTGAAGGTGCTCTGGCCAGGAATGGCTGTAGATGGCAATATCATCTAGGTAAGCAAGGGCAAACCATCCTGCTTCTGCTAGGATAAGATCTACCAGCCTCTGGAAAGTCGATGTGGAATTCTTCTTCCCAAAGGGCATCTTTGTGAACTCATACATGCCAAAGGGAGTCACAAAGGCTAACTTCTCTCTAGCACTGGGAGTCAAGGGCACCTGCCAGTAACCCTTGGTAAAATCAATGGTTGTAAGATACTTAGCCCCACCCAGCTGCTCTAGGGTCTCATCTGTCCTAGGCATGGGGTAAGCATCTGATTCTGTGTGACTATTTAATTTCCTGTAGTCAATGCAGAACCTAGTACTGCCATCCTTCTTTGGCACCAGCTCCACTGGGGAGGCCCAGGGACTGTTGGACTCTTGAATCACCCCTAGTTCCAACATCTCCTGTACCTCCTCCCTCAGGGTCTGTCTGACTCTCTCATGCATCCCTATAAGGGGCCTGTCTAATAGGCCTTTGGGGTCCTGTATCCAACTGGTGCTGCACTAGGTGGGTGCACCTTGGTTTCCCAGTGAACACGTTCCCAAATTCCTGCAACACTGCTCAGATTTCTTGAACCTGGGTAGGAGATAGCTGCTGGGACATTGCTACCCCTCCCACTGAGGTGTCAGACCAAGCCTCACTGAGGAGATCAGTCCCCAGATCTCCCTCAGACTCCTCCTGCAATCCACTGCAAATGCTCAGCACAAGGGCCTCCCTATCAAGGTAAGGTTTCATCATGTTAACATGGTACAATTTGTGCCTCTGCCATCTGCCTAGCAGTTCCACCATGTAGTTAACATCACTTACCTTTCTTACCACCTTGTAGGGACCCTCCCAAGCTGCTTGCAGCTTGTTGTGTCTGACAGGAATGAGAACCATTACCTGCTGCCCCACAGCATACTCTCTAGCTCAAGCATTCCTGTCATACCATACCTTTTTCTGTTGTTGGGCTTCTGCCAGGTTCTCCTGGGACAAGCACATGAGTTCCCTGAGCCTTGTCTTGAGGTTTAGGATGTATGCCACAACAGACTGCTTGTGAGACTCGCTCTCACCTTCCCACTCATCTCAAACTAAATCTAGAGGTCCCCTCACCCTATGCCCTTACAGCAACTCAAAGGGTGAAAACCCTGTGGATTCCTGGGGAACTTCTCTGTAAGCAAACTACAGATGGGGCAAATATTTTCCCACTCCCTCTTAAACTGATCTGCAAATGCCCGTAGCATGGACTTGATTGTAGAGTTTAACCTATCAACAAGACCAGTAGTCTGGGGATAGTAGGGGTGGTCTTCATGTGCTTCACCCCACAGGGCTTTCACAGACAAGCCAGCAGGTCTGACATGAAATTGGCACCTCTGTCAGTCAGTATTTCGTTTGGGAAACCTACCCTGCTGAAAATCTCTAACAAAGCATTTGCCACCTTCCCTGCCTCAATGGAGGACAAAGCTACTGGCTCAGGGTATCATGTAGCATAATCCACTACCACTAGGATATACTTTTTCCTTGTGGAACTTGGGGTACTCAGAGGACCAACAATATCCATAGCTACCCTCTGAAATGGCTCCTCAATCACAGACAAAGGCATCAAAGGAGCTCTCACCTTGTCTCCTGCATTGCCTACATTTTGGCACTGCTCACAAGTCCTGCAGTACCCTGTTACATCTCTGGAAATTCCAGGCCAATAGAAGTTTTGCATAACATGCCTCTTTGTTTGTTTTATGCCCATATGACCTGCAAAGGGAATATCATGGGCTATGGCTAGAAGCACTAGATGGTAGGCTCTAGGCACTACCAACTGCTGTACTCTCTCACCTTCTAGCCCTTCCTCAGGGGTCCACTCTCTGTATAGTAAACCTTTGTCCCAGTATACAGATCCCCACTTTCCTTGAGAATCAAGTGCCTCCCTAGCTACCTGCCTCAGACCTTGCAATGTAGGGTCTGAGAGCTGAGCCTGTCTCAACTCTCTCCTTGTAACCCTTCCCAGCTCCCCTTCCACAGGAAGTCTGGCATCCTCTGACAGTGGTGCCTCACTGTCAGCCTGGGTACTAGTACTCACCTCTATCTTTGCAGTCACTCTGTCCAAGGGACCATCAGTACCCACAAGCAGCTGTAACTCACCTTCAGTTTCACTGCTACAGAGTAGCTCCCTCCACCTCACCAGTCCTGGCTGCAATTATGCAGTCTGTCTGGGTCTCCCCCAGACTACCAGACCCACATACTTGTCTCCTAGCCTGACTGTGTATAACTGCATACGCACATGGTACTGCCTCATCCAAATCCTTCCCTCTCAGGACATCTGCAGGATGATAGTTCAGTACCCCTGTTGTCTCAAGACAACCTACTATTGGAATTTTGTCTTTCCCACTTACTGGCTCCTTCACCTTTTGTTCCCCACCTTGCCTCCGTGGACACCTGTATGCCACGTGGCCCCACTGGTTGCATTCAAAACATTTAACCCTAGCTCCTGGACCTGTACCTGGATTTGTGGCTTCCCCTGCTACTGGCAGATTCTGTTGGGGCAGTCTGTGCTGCCCACCATGGGTTCCTTTAGACCCATGAGCAGTACTGGGAGTCCCCTTCCTGTGCAGGGCTGCCCTGCTTGTCAGGTATAGGTCTCCCTTCTTCCCCAACTCATCTGAAGTAGCACATTGTCTATCAGCTAACAAGATCCTCATGTCCTCAGGCAAAGTGCTAAGGGCTTGTTCCTTCACCAAAAGGTCTGCCAGCACTTCAAAAGTGGTGACCTGACATCCACTCACCCACCTATGGAAATAAGTGCTCAGTTCAGCAACATAGTCATACACACTTTCATCTGCCTTGCGTCTTTGCTCATGACACTGTTTCCTACATGTTTCAGGTGTTAGCTTAAACAGTTCTAAAACACATTTCTTAACAGCAGTATAATCAAAATATGCAACGTCAGACATTTTAGACAGTACATTTACAGCTTTACCATGGAGTAAGGGGATCAGGAACCGTACCTAGAGCCCTTGGTCAACTTCATACTGTTTACATACCCTCTCAAACATGTGAATGAAACTATCAAAATTCTCCCCCTCTTTAAACTGCAGAAGAAATTTACTGACCTTTTGTGCTTCTGGGGTCCAGTTACTCCCTTCCCCATTACCTCCATGACTCTGGCAAAGAGTCAGCATCTCCTTCTCATGCTGCCTCTGCCTCTCTTTTTCCTCAGCTTCTAGGAGTAGCAGTTTCTCATTCTTCTCACTCTCTAGACACCTCAGTCTCTCAGTTGCTTCTAATTCCACATGCCTGACCTCCAACTCAAGTCTCTTTAGCTCCAGCTGGATTTTTACGTCCACTGCAGAAAGGTTGAGTTGTCCATTCTCTGAGGGTATTATATCTCCACTGCCAATATGATTGTCCTCCTGGTTGCTGTTTTCTGATACAGCTGCAACCAAGGCTGCAATCAGGTTTGCTTAGTCAGGTTTCCATGCACCAGTCCCCTAGCCTGGCACATTTCTGCCAGCTGGCTCCTTGTCACCTTTCCATACTCCTCTGCTGACATGCTGCCTGCTTACCCTGACTAACTAAACTAACAAAAGAAGTAAAACAATTGTGATCTGAACCCTGAGTATTCACTGCATGGCTGTTTTAGAGTACAAAAACACCTTCAAAGCTCACTGTACACAAGCTACAGGATTCACTCTATCCACACCACTACAAGCCAATTAGTATTTGCCAGCTAATTAATATGTGATGTGGATATCCCACCGCTGCCAAACAATTGATATGTGACACCCATGCCCTGGCCCAGCAATCAAGGAGCCTCAGTCCTCACCACTAACACCAGACAGGGTATCTCATATAGGAGGAAAGGATAACAAATACACACAGTAAAGTGCAATTTCCCTTAAGTGCACACAGAGATCACAGTCAGTCTGGGGCTGGTCGCTCCCTTGCTCTCCAGGTCCCCAATAAGACTCCCCCACTGGCACAGCTATAGGGTCCAGATCTCAGCCAGCTGGGCAAGCTAAAATCTCCAGTACCCTCTCTGTCCAACCAGTGCTTCATGTCCCTGCCCAAGTAGCTGACACACACGCACTTTGAGATAAGAGGTTATACAACCACACAGACACTTCTGGGGAAGACTGGCCCAGGTTCTCCAGCTGTGCCCCTTTTACCCAGACTGTACGGTAGTACCAACTGCAACCACCCAGCTAATATTTATCAGCTACTCAAAGGCCCTTAAAAGGGTGTCCAATTATTACTGTGCAATATTATTATCCAATTGGTAGTATAGCCCACGGCTAACGCTATTAGAGTGGCTTTGTACAGTTTTGCCAAAGGCATGCAATTACTCTTAAGAGCTTAAATTATCTTTACACAAAACAGCCACAGCTGAAAGGTTTTAAAATATTTAATAATAAATAATAAAACACACGACAGTACTTCTTACTACACAGTGCTAGTCAAGAGTTCAGAGAACACACAGAAATACTTAAAATAAACCAGTAGTACAGTTCTGACATCACAGAAAAACACTTAGTCTAATCTTTCTAGTTTCTAGCTACTTCTAAAAGAAAACACAAATCTAAGATAACTTACATCTAGAGCAAGAAAATGCTATGAGTAGGATGATCAAGGCAAAATGCTTAATAATCCCTGGTTCTCTCTGTTTAAATTGAAATTGCAGTTCCGATAAACATTACATCATTCTTTCACTTTCCTGGTGTTCCCAGGCCAACAGAAACTGCATCTACATTCTTTTACACCTAGGCAGAAACCAGAGCCATAAAAATGCATTTGCATGTTTAAATCTAGCAATCTAACTCTTGGTTAAAACAATAGAAAGAAAGTGCTACCCCAGATGGAATGACTCCGAATCTTTAACTTCAAAGGACATTCTAACTTCAAAGGACAGACATGAAATGCTTGTCTTAGCTTTCTTTACAGCATAGGGCAATGTTGCTACATTGTTTTAAGTTCAACATTTCACAGCATATTCTTTCAATTAAGAAAACAAGTCTGTAGTTCAACATTCATATTTACAAATGATAGAATTATGTATAAAATCCGATCTGGCTAGGCTGGCAGCCTTCACAGTGACGTGCAGGAGTTTTTGATCCCCTGATCTAATAGGCCTGTTTGGGTGGTAGCAGCTAAATAAAGAACTCAGGGCAAGGCAGTCTAGAGGTCTAAAGAGCATTTTGTGAGCTGTGATTAGTTGTAAGTAGGAGAGATAGTTTGGTAGTTTGAGCCATTTCAGTGACTTAAGAGCTGTACAGTGATGGATGAAGTATTTAGAATTTGTTGTGAATTTAGTCATTTTGTTGTAGGATGTCTCAAGTCTGGATTTTGAAGAACTTTGAACGTTGGTAAGCAGTGGGGCACCCTAGATGAATGAGGGAAATAGGTAAGTTGTGACTAGGGTTGCTTTTGTTGATGGACTTAGGAAGCGATTGTATCTATAGAGAGTTCCAAGCTTAAAATGTGTTTTGCAAATGTTGTGTTGTATATGCAGGTCGAATTTCATATGCTCATTGATTATGACTCCAAGGAACTTAGTGTGGTTAATGACTTTGATTAAAGCCTTACTAAAGCCTTACTATGAGAGTAGATGGTGAATTCAGTTTTATTTAAGGGGTAGTTTTGCTATGGGGTGAATAATATGATTTTGGTTTTATTAGGGTTTAGGGCTATGTGATTATTGTGTATCCAGGATTCAGTGGAGGAGAAGGCCTTTTGAGTTAGTTGTATTAGGTCAGATATGGAGTTGGCAGAGCAGACAATAGCAGAGTTATCTGCATATTATATAACAGATTCTTGATACAGACATGAGTGGAAATTGTAAATGGGAGTGGTCCAAGTATAGAGCCTTGGGGAACTCTGGTAGGGGTGTTGAGAAAAAGAGAGATGGAGTTTTCCCATCTGACAGCCTGTTGTCTTTCAATTAAGTGACTGGAGAACCAGTTTAGTGCTGGGAGGTAAAGACCAATATTAGAAAGTTCAGTGATAAGTAAAGGGTGAAAAATAAGTGTTGAATGCTTTACACAGGTCAAGAAAGATAGTGGAGATAATTTTGCCAGTGCCACGGGTTCTGTTGACAGCATCCATGAAGGAGAGAAAGGCAATTGTAGTACTATGGCCAGGTCTGAAGCCATGCTGTGTGGGTGAAAGTATTTGGTTGTCAAGACGATAGCAAATAAGTTGAATATTGATGTATTTTTCTAAGATTTTGGATATAGGAGAAATAATTGCAATGGGTCAAAAAGCAATGTGCAGTATTATAACAGATCAGGATTTATCATGCACTATTGCAAATTTGTTTGTTTGTGTCTTTCGGCTTTTCCCGGTTAGGGGTCGCCACAGTGGAACTCCGGTCCGCTAATGATTGGCAGTAGACTTTTTACGTGCCGAGTTTGCCAGCCCTGATGCACAACCTTCAACAAAGGTACACCCATTCACGCATGTCTCCACACAGAAGACGCTCTAACTGAGAATTGAACGGCACAACATCTTGCTGTGAGGCGACAACGCTACCGCAGCACCACCACCGCAGTACTAAAAATATCAGCACAGGCAGAAAAACCTAGAAGATACACATATAAATGGGTGGCACAGTGGTGCAGCGGTTAACATTGTCACCTCACAGCAAGAGGTTCTCCGGTTCGATTCTCGGCTGGGGTGCCTTCTGTGTGGAGTTTGCATGTTCTCCCTGTGTTCGCGTGGGTTTCCTCCGGGTACTCCGGTTTCCTCCCACATTCCAAAGACATGCATCTGGAGCGTTTCTCCCTGGGCCTCTGCTGAAAACAGGCTCTGTGGAACCTAGTCAGACATTCCCGGTCAACAAATGTTAAATAAATAAATAAATAAAAATAAATATAAAGGAAAAGCAGAAAATAAGCAATTTATTGATGACCCAAAAAAGTTTTATAGAGAATTGGGAAACAAGGTAAACGTAATTGAAAGACCACCAAAACAGAAGAGATAGCTACATTCTGGAGAAGTATTTATGAAGATCATGTGGAACATAACAAATATGCTAAATGGATAGAAGAAGCAAAAGAAAGAATAAGAAATTCAAATTTACAGGATATGAAATGGAATGAAGTAACGGCCAGAAAGTTTGAAACAAAGTTAAGAAAAGCCTCTAACTGGAAAACCCGAGGCCCAGATTGCATAAAAATCCAAAGGGGGGATAGTCCAGCGTAACTCTCTGTCACCATTGCCCTTTTGCCTTGCCCTTAACCCATTAAACTGTCTGCTTAACAGATTAGGTCATGGCTATAATTTGGCTCCCAAAAAGCAACAAAGTGTAAAGACTTCTCATCCCCATGATTTAAAACTATATAGCTCATCAGACAAGGAACTGAAAGCACAACTGCAGGTAGTCAAAACTTTTTTAGATGATGTAAGAATGTCCTTTGGTTTTGATAAATGTGCAAAAGCAACCATTAAAGCAGGAAAGCTGCAGCACCAATTAAACCACAGTTTGGGACAAGAATGTGATATAAAAGAACTTGAGCAAGAGGGATTGTATTAACATTTCGGAATTGATGAAAGATCAACAATAAAACATGAACAAATGCAAATAAAACTCAGTAAGGAACATTTTAGAAGACTTAAATTAATCCTAAAAACAGCTTTGCCATCTAGGAACAAAGTTCAAGCTATAAACCCATTTGCTCTTCCTGTCCTAACTTAGAGTTCTGGAGTGATTGCCTGGCCCCCAAAGGTGTTGGATAGATTAGACAGGAAAACAAGAAGGTTGCTTCATGCTCATCAAATGATTTATAAAAATCAGTGCATACCAAGATTATATAGTCCCCATTCTGAAGGAGGTATGGGTCTCTTTGAAATTGATTACATGTACAGATTTGCAGTCATGGGACTGCATACATATCTGCTGACCTCATAAAACCCAAACATAGTGAAAGTTTTGAAACATGAGGAGAATAAATCTAAGATGACTTCCCTTCTTAGGCTAGCAGAAGCATAATGGCATCAGGCAGGAGTGGAAATCAAACCAGAAGTAGATAAAAATCAGGCAGCAACTGAATGTGCCAAAAAACAAAAGATACAATATAAGGTGAAGGATTAGATGAGCTGGCAGGATGTGTGGAAAATGCATAAATATAGTTGCAAATATAGAAAACTATCAGGTTTGAACACAGGAATGGTTAAGGAGAGGCAAATTTAAACCTAAAGATGAAAGGTTAATATTGGCTGCCCAAGATAGTGGACTATGTACATGTTGGTATACAAAGTCCATTGAACATGTGGAAGAAGCAGACAGATGTAGGTTTTGTGAAACAGAATTGGAAACAGTTGTGCACCTTAGTGCTGGTTTTGACATACTAATTGCAGAAGGACTGTATACTGAAAGGCATAATAATGTGGCAAGACTGTGGCATTGGGGATTGTTCAAACATTCTAATACTGAAGTAGCTAAAAAACACTGGAAACATGAGCTGCAAAGCATCATAGGAAATAATGATGTCTACATCACATGGGATCACCCATTATCAACAGTTCAAAAGACAGATGTGAGGAAAACAGACATAGTGGTCCATGAAATGAAGACAAAATTAGCACTGATCATTGAAATCGCTACACCCAGTGGCCACAGTGCCTTATGCACAGAGAGATACAAAGACATAAAATACCAGGATTTGCAGGCATAAATGAGAGAAATGTGGAAGAAAGATACCCAGGCAGTTCCAATAGTAGGAGCAACGGGTCTTATAAAAAAGAATATACAATCATATTTAGATATGTTACTAATACGTGTAAGTCTGTACAAATTGCAGGAGTCATTACACAGCACTTCTGGCTGACATCAAAGATTGAAACAATACTAATTTCATGAACTTTAATCACACTTTGACTTAGGAATGGAGTCCATTCCCGTCATAATATTAGAAACCCAAAAGATTTGGAGAAATTATAACATGCATTTTTCTAAGATTTTGGAGACAGAGGTAAGAAATGCAATGGACCAGAAGTGGCGATGTCAGTAGGGTCTACTTCATTTGGTCAACTCACATTTGGTCGAAAATGATTTCAGGCAGCACACTTCACTGAAAGCTCATTTCACTGAAAGCTCATTTGGTCGAATTTTATTTAGTCGAAAATGAAATATAGCCCCTGCCCCAATGTAGTGCAACCCTGGAGTGATAATATTAAGTTAGGTGGGTGTGTGGGGGGCACAGCCCCCCACAATGGGGGGTGTGGTGGGTGTAGCCCCCCACATAATTGCAGTGTATTCACTGTTATATGAAAGTGTATCCATTAAAAAGATATTAATATATGTTCAGTAAAAACTATTTGCAAAATGTGGGGGGCTGTGCCTCCCACACCCCTCTTTACTTAATATTCTCACTCCAGGATCTCACTGCAGTGGGGCAGGGGCTATATTTCATTTTTGACCAAATGAAATTCAACCAAATGAACTTTCAGTGAAATGAGCTTTTAGTGAAGTGTGCTGCCTGAAATCATTTTTGACCAAATGTAATTCTACTAAATGAATGGGATCCTGTCAGTATTATTGCCCCATTTATGGAGTGGGAGAATGAAACCCCTTTTCCAGGTTTTAGGAATACAGGAATCGAGGATGGATCTATTGAGAAGCATGCTTATGGGGTAGGCAATACTGTCATCAGCCATTTCAGGTAATCTGAGGGTATACCATCGGGGCCATTTCAGCAAGGTTTTAGTTTTTGTAGAAGTCTTTTTTATAGCTAACATTGAGATGGGGTTTAGGGTAAAAGTGGAAGTGGAGTGGGTATTGTGTGTATGCAAATATTGTGTGTTAGTAGAGGACAGGGAATGAGTGGGTGTTTTAGGAGGTGAAGTGTGAAAATTTGTTTAAGAAATTTTTGCTGTGATGTTGGCTATGGAGTTGATAAAGTATTAAAAAGAGAGGTTATTTATTTTGGAGATTTTTCAGGGTGGAAGTAGGGGGTGTTTTTTTTTTTTTGCCTAGATTAAGTAGTGAAGTAATGGAATACCAGAATTTCTATGGGTTTTGTTTGTGGTTGGATTGCAGTTTCAGGTAATGTTCTTTTTTGTCTTTGCTGACTAGTTTTTTTACCTGGTTGCATAGTTCTTTGAATTTGTGTAGGTCTGAGGTGTGTCTGTGTGCTTGCCATACCTTCCATATTTTGTCTCTGGCATACATGAGAAGTCTAGTAGGTTTGGATAGCCAGGGGGCATGGTTATTTGTGATTCTCTGTACATGTAGAGGTGCAAAGCTATTTAGTGTTTTCAAGAAGGTGGAGTTGAAGTGCTCAACAGTGTAGTTGAGAAGGAGGGTTTTTAATGAATTCCGATCTGTTGTTTTTAGAATATTGTTGAAGGTTACAGGATTGAATGAGGTCAAATTCCTTGTATGTTTATATTGATGTTGACTTTGACAGGAGGGGAAGCACAGTTTATAAAAGCAGGGAGATGTTCGCTGAGGGTGTTAGAGACTGTTCCGGCTGAAGAAATTTTATTGGGGTTAGTGACCAGGATGTAGGGTGAAGTTGAAGAGATTAATATTTGAGGATGTGCTTTTGAAGTTGAATTCTAGCCAGATGATGTTTATGTCGCCTAGTATGATAGTTTCATTTTTGATTTTGGAAGGATTCCAGGCTAGGATATCTTCTAATATGGGTATTTTGTTTCCAAGGGGTATGTAGAGAACAACAATACAGAGGTTTTTGTTGTTATTCGTATTTAAGAAGGTTATCAGTATTTCTGTCTTACAGAACTGTGGTATGGGGTTAGTAAATGGGACTAGATTGCAGGTGTTAGCAAACAGGAGGTCTATGCCTCCTCTTTTTTATTGGCTCTGTCTAATCGTGTTGTTTGGAAATCTGAGGGGAGAAATTCAGTGTCTTGATATGGAGTTTTAGCCAGATCTCAGTAGTGGCAATGATGTCTGGTTGTTGATGAGTGATCCACGTGTGAAGGTCTATAATTTTATTACAGATGCTTTGGAGATTTAAGGTTACTATATATAATGACTTGTGGGTATCTTTGTTGATGGGTGTGGCAGGATGGTTGAGTGTAGTGGGTCCAGAATTAGGGTGTATGTCACTGCATAAGGGTATGGTAGATAGCTTGAGCATATGACATGAACATTTTTGGTTACTGGTGGGTTTGGAGTGACTTGTTTGAAGAATTACTGTAGGGAAGTTTGATTGATTGAACTGGTATTTAGATAATGTGGAGATAGGCTTCACTTTGTCTTGGTGGAGGGGATATGGTTGAAATAGGCTAGGGGAGATGTCTGAATAGCAATCTGGTTGATAGGCAAGGAAGTAAAGGTGGAAGAGTTGGTAGAGAAATTAATAGTGAGGAAAATGGAGTTTGGAACAGTGAGATATAGTAGAGATATAAGGAGTGTGAAGAGGAATAGGGTAGAGAGTGAGAGAGTTCTGGGTGGAAGCATGATTGATGGCTATGCAGGGAAGTAGGGTAGTAGAAGTTGTTGGTTTGCAGAACAGTGAGGTAGTAGGAGCAAGAGCAGGAATAGTTATAGTTCTATAGTAAGTGAAGAGTGAGTATCAGATAAGGGCAGTGTAGAGGGAGAGCAGCAGGGGCTGTGAAATATATCACAGGGAGTGAAATGTTGAGTAAGTAAAGGAAGAAAATTTAATTAGGAGTGGAATGTGGGGTGTGTGGAGTGTATTCTAGTAGACAGGTGGGGTTAGGTAAGGGAGAGAGTAAGCTGGGTGGGCTATGTACATTTAGTAGTAATTGGACTAATCAGGTGGCATTGGGATTGTGTGAAGGATAGGCTGGAGTGTTAAATGGAATGAGTATGCAAAGGGAGTGGCAAGGGGTGATGTGAGTGATAGATGTAATGAGTGATGGTGATTGGTTGACGTTAAAGAGGGGAGAAGTTAGCTAAGTATAAGTGTAGGGAAAGTGGGTGTGAGTAGAAATAGGGGTAGAGTAGGGGAGTGGAGTGAGCCCAATTGAAGCAAGGGTGAATTGAACAAGTTGGACCAATTGGGCCAAAGGTAGATAGTAAAAACAATCTGTGAAGCAGTTAGTATAAAGCAGATGGATTAGATGGTGGGATAGAATTTTAATTTGGAGGGAACTAGGCTAGCTAGACAAGTACAAGGGTGAAAGGGCAGTAGGATTATAGGGTTGGTGATGTGCTTGCAGCTGTACAGTTACAGGATAGATGCAGGTCAAAGTAAATAATATTAACATACAGGCACAGCTGCAGAGATTGTAGAGGACAGTTGTTTGTTTAGTTGCGGAGGGTGGTTTAATTTCTAACAGGGCTGAGGTAAGTTCCATACTGATGGTTTTCCCATAGTTATAGCAGTTACAACTGCAGAGATTGTAGCAGAAGTAGTTTGCTTAGTTGTGGAGGCTGATTTCACTTCCAACAGGGCTGAGGTATGTTCTGTACTGATGGTTTTGCCACAGCTATAGTCTTGTCTGTTGAAATAGTTGCTGTTATACCTTCTTATTTGAATATCCCTAAATAATCAGTAAAGCTTGTTACTGCAGCTGTAGCAAATCACTGAGGCCCTTAAGCTAAATTAAGATATCAGTAAGATAGAAGAAGATGGCACAAATCCTTAGTGGAGACTTTTAAAAGATCAGACACAGATTTTGATTACTGCTCTTAGAAAGTTGTAAGAATAACAGATGCTGCATTTGTCTGCATTTTCCAAAGGGTATGACATCTGAAACTCAATTGGCTGTCATCATTTACTGACTTCATTCCTCAATGATTTTCTAGAAAATGGTAAATTTTATGAAGACCATGCCAAAAATGTGAGCCAAAAATTATGGCATTCTCCAAATAGCTTGAAAATTAAGAAGTATGTTGTGTCATGGGAGAGCCAATGTTCAGAAATCTGACAGTGACTGCTTTGATAGCCAGTACGTCTTTTTGTACAAAGGCAGTCAGAAAACACAGTACTTGATACAGGCCAAGATAGCTAAACTTTCTCACTATCTGTGAGCCAATGGGGCAAACTGGGTTTTCTGTAATAGGGATCTATACCGCCTATTAATGTGTATACTGTACTGTGGGTAAATAGGCTTGTGTGGGTATATATATGCACATTGAAGCAGGGAGCACCTTTCTATACAGTCAGAGCAGCAGCACACAAGCACAGGACCTCTCTTCACTGTGCATTTATTTAATGTTATGCTGTGCATAGATTTCCTACACTGGACACAAAAATTGGTGCAGTTTACACAAAAGAAATTTTGAAGCAACTGCTAGAAAAGTAGCATAAACAGTCTCCGGGTTAGATTTATTCCTTATTTGCAGGGGGTATTGCAGAATGGTATATGAAACAATGCCCCATGTAGAAAAACAAGCTCTTCTAACTTGCAATTCCAAAGTTTAAACAGATCCTAATTTTTGAAATCTTCTGAATGAAGGATTGGGGCAATTTTGAGCCTTTCCTTGAGTGGACATACCTATTAAATCATTTTGTGCAGCTAACTAATTTAGAATAAGTTCTTAACTATTTCCATAGAGATATTTAGCATTTCATCCAATACTTTTGCTGCTGTTAATTGTGAGCCTAGCACAGGTTCGATCCTTCTTTTTCAATGACAATTTAAAATGGATAAACGAGACCCGGACGGCATTTATATTGCTCACAGGCTTTCTGTGGCAGGAAAGGCCTCTGTGGGAAGAGACATAAGTGAGCCACTCTGGTACACAATGTCCATAGCCCAGAATGAAACTAGTGATAAAACTGAAAGGGCACTGAGCAGATTAGCAGGGCAAAAATGAGGTCAGCAAAGTGAAGCAACTGGTTACTTACTTGTCAGAGGATACTGCTGAGGCCCGGTTTGTGATGGTTAGCATTGTTCAGGCAAATATTACTACATATACAATCACATCAGCGAATAGATCATATAGCTGCTGCAAAATCCACAGAATGGAAGAGCAAAATGGGAGGTGGAATATGAAATCACAGAGACCTTCAAGAAAGCAAGGGTCCGGTGAAAAACAGGAGAGAAAACAGGAACGGGAGGAAAATGCTGAACACACTAAAGGACAGAGTCTACTGGCTTATTGTCTCTTTCTGACAACGAGTAACTATAATTTCCAAGTGGAGATCTATAAAGATGGTCATTTACTAGCCTGCCTCAAGCAATAGGTTCCAAAAAACGTTATAAGTCTGAAGAAGCAGAGCAGTGTACTAGAACCTACCAAATCCCAGTAGTAAGGATTAATTCAACACTCATAAGAGTTACTGCTTTTAACAGTGCCGAAGGTTTTAATAAAAGTTTGTCTAGATAAAGGTATACAAGACAGTTAAGTATTAGGGACCAGTACAGCCTTATAATGTGGGTTTTCATATGGCACTCAGTCTCATTAGGAGGTATTGAATGGAGTGAAAACTAGACTTACATCACAGGGCATATTTTGTATTGTGATGCTCTGTGTCAGGCTATGATTTCACATTCAGGTGAAGTGGTTGTTTAGTGATCCCTTTCATAGAGATGGAATGGGATTAAGACAGTGGACAAAAAAACATCATGCATAATTCTGTAGATGAAAAACTGTTTGGACTTCACCTTTTTTAATGAGAATGTTCCTTTGCATTTATATGCTTGCCTTCTCAGATCATATGCAGTTTTGGCATTTAATAATTAATTATTAGGAAGTGATGGCACTTAATATCTCTTGCATTTTAAATCTATATTTGCCTGTTCATAGGCCTTTACCTCCCGTAGTTATAGAATCATAAAAAAATCAGACTTACTATTTGTTCCCCATTAAGTGGTTACATACCCCCTTTAATTAGCAGCCACACAGGCGCCGTAAATAATCTAAAAATGTATGTCTTGTTTTTCTTTAGCCTAACACTCAGTTATATATGCATCTATGAGGAATACATTTTAGCGATTTATTTTAAATCAATAAAAATATATGTTACAATGTTACAAATATAAAAAACTTATGCATGGCACAATTGTACATAAAGAATAAGGAACATCCAGCTGTTTTGTTTTATACTACAGGCGAACTTCTATGACAGACTCAGTGCAATTGATGGGAGCAGAAAATGTCCGTCTTTGCAGGCCATTATCCAGTTTTGATCCAGCATTAGCAATTCTTTTGTCATCTGCTGGTTTGACCTCAGCCCTAAGGTATGTAACTTAAACCACCTCTTGCTTGTTTGCTTATATAAGACAGCCGTGTTTGCAGTGACCCCTGAAATCCTCATTCAACCAGCAGACAACCATGTCACACACATTCTCACACATACATACATACACACACACACACACACACACACACACACACACACACACACACACACACACACACACACACACACACACACAGTGAAAATAAAAGAGCAGGATACTCAGACCTCAGAGGTTGAACCAAGTCAGTCTAACATGTTAGCACCTTCCTTAGGAGCATATAAGGAGAGCTTTAACTGTGTCATCTAAAAATAAGACAGGATGGCAACCTCTAAATTTATTTAAAGAATCTGATAGACTTTTTTCTATAGTATACTTCTTTTTTAGATTTTTCTCTGCTCCACATAGTTTTATCACCTACTCTTTAACTTTGCCACTACAACAGCTTCTGGTACTTTACTATATATATATATATATATATATATATATATATATATATACCATCTTTGTCCAGGAATGTCTTTGTATCAGCATCATTTGCTAACCACAAATGAGCAAACCTCTCTAGGACAAAAATGTGTTTACTGTATTACTATAGAGAAAGGAGGTTAATATATGTTTTGTCTGAACACTGCACATGGGAATGGATCTTCACAAGTCCACAAGGGAATCTGAAAGGAAGAAAGGTTATACAGCAGTAGCCAATGAGATGCAGAATACTGTACCACTTAAGCAGTATGCACTTTTACATCTGCACTCTGCCCTACTCTATGGGCTAATACAATGCAAAACATGTCAGAAATGCAAAATGGAGTAACTACCTGTTAATTGGCTGTAGTAAGCCTTCTGCAGGCCTGACTAGGAGCACAGAACTACAAACACAAGTAAGGTCCCAACAGAATGGAAGTGTAGTCTAAAGCACTGATGATGTCAGTAAATGCTGCTCATTGTACATTTAAATAACCTCCATTTTCTTTATGATGGCTGTGAGATCCAGTCTTAGAATGAGTGGGAAATAGCAAGAAAATGTACATGCTAACTGAGGGCTCTTGCTAGCAGCTCTGTTCTTTTAAAATGAAGGGTAGACAACTGTTGTTTATTCTGAAACCGTTTCTATTATTTTGACAATAGTAAAGAAGGACTGCACAAATAACGAGAGACTTAAGCCCTTGCTTCAGGAAAGTAAACAGACTTTTTTTTCTGTGGCACACCTCAGCTTAGTCAAGGCCTGTGTGTGCCACCAGGTGCTAGTCCTGTGGGTATGTGTCATGCTTCTCCCACACTAGAACTAATGCTTAATTCCAGGTGCCAGTACTGTGCATGTGTGTTATGCCACCCCCATTAGAACTAGTGCCTGACTCCAGGTGAGACTATTGTGTGTAGGTGACATCCCCCTCAACATAAGAACTAGTGCCTGATTCCAGGTGTCAGTACTGTGCATGTACTTTATGCCACCCCCATTAGAAATAGTGTCTGATTCCAGGTGTCAGTACTGTGCGTGTGTGTCATGCCACCCCCATTAGAACTAGTACCTGACTCCAGGTGAGAGTATTGTGTGTAGGTGACATGCCTTTTCACCACTAGAACTAGTACCTGACACAAGGTGTCAGCACTGTGCATGTGTGTTGTGCCTCTCTCCCATTAGAACTAGTGTCTGGTTGCAGGTGTCAGTATATTAGAACTAGTGCCTGGTTGCAGGTGTCAGTACTGTGTGTGTGTCATGCCTCTCCCCATTAGAACTAGCACCTGACTCCAGGTGTCAGCACTGTGCATTTGTGTCATACCTCTCCCCATTAGAACTAGTGTGTGACTCCAGGTGTGAGTATTGTGTGTAGGTGGCATGCCTCTGCACCACTAGAACTAGTACCTGACACAAGGTGTCAGTACTGTGCATGTGTGTCATGCCAGCCCCGCCCCATTAGAACTAGTGCCTGACTCCAGGTGTCAGTACTGTGCATGTGTGTCATGCCTCTCCCCATAAGAACTAGTGCCTGACTCCAGGTGTGAGTATTGTGTGTAAGTGTCATGCCTGTACCCATCAGAACTAGTGCCTGACTCCAGTGTGAGTATTGTGTGTATGTGTCATGCCTGTCCCCATTAGAACTAGTGCCTGACTCCAGATGTCATTCCTTGCATGTGTGTCATGCCTCTCCCCATAAGAACTAGTGCCTGACTGCAGGTGTGAGTATTGCATGTAGGTGACATGCCTCTGCACCACTAGAACTAGTACCTGACACAAGTTGTCAGTACTGTGCGCGTGTGTCATGCCAGCCCCACCCCATTAGAACTAGTGCCTGACTCCAGGTGTCAGTACTGTGCATGTGTATCATGCTTCTCCTGCCTTAGAACTAGTGCCTGACTCCAGATGTGAGTAATGTGTGTAAGTGTCATGCCTGTCCCCATCAGAACTAGTGCCTGACTCCAGGTGTCAGTATTGTGCATGTGTGTCATGCCTTTCCCCATACGAACTAGTGCCTGACTCCAGGTGTGAGTATTGTGTGTAAGTTTATTGCCTGTACCCATCAGAACTAGTGCCTGACTCCAGGTGTGAATATTGTGTGTAAGTGTCATGCCTGTCCCCATCATAACTAGTGCCTGACTCCAGGTGTCAGTACTGTGCATGTGTGTCATGCCTTTTCCCATAAGGACTAGTGCCTGACTCCAGGTGTGAGTATTGTGTGTAAGTGTCATGTCTGTACCCATCAGAACTAGTGCTTGACTCCAGGTGTGAGTATTGTGTGTAAGTGTCATGCCTGTACCCATAAGAACTAGTGCCTGACTCCAGGTGTGAGTATTGCGTGTAGGTGTCATGCCTCTACACCACTAAAACTAGTACCTGACACAAGGTGTGAGTACAGTGTATAGGTGTCATGCTTCTTCCCCAGTAACCCCAGTTTGTGGCTCTAGGTGGCAGTATTGTGTGTAGGTGCCATGCTTCTTCCCCAGTAACCCCAGTGTCTGTGGGTGGGTCTGGGTAGCAATACTGTGCAGTGATCCTTCCCTATTAAACCCAATGTTTGGCTCTTGATTGACAATAGTAGGGAAGGAAGGTTCCACCAACTTGCTAGTACAGATATAAAGCTCTTATCTGGCAGTGATAGTGATGCAGGTTTGAATATTGTTCTGGATCATGGAGGACCAGCAGAGGGCAACACTGAATAGTCAATGACCTACTTTATTTCCCCAGGTTATATAAAATTTATGAACTGAGGGTTCTATTACTGCTTGATCACTCCCCAGGAAATGCTAAGGAACAAGCAAGCAATGCGAAGCCATAGCACAGACAGGGTGGCACATATCCCAGGAGAAGCATGCAAGTTCTGGCATGCACATGCAACTGCACCAATGTATTGCACAAGTGACCCCTCGGGCATTACTATATAACAGAAAAAACTGTACCAACTATATTATGGTCGTCTTGATCTCTATTGCCTAAAATTATGCCCCCAACAGAATATGAATATGAAGGGACACAAATGGGTAGACAACAAGCATTGTTACAAGCCCAGAGCCAGAAACCAGCAGTAGTAGATGAGGCAGAAAACTGTACATTACACACCTCTCTGTTATTAGTTTCACTGTGTGTCACAGATGGGAGTACAGTGTGCAGGTACTAGGTCTCATCACCATTACTGCCATTCCGTGACATTAAATGACAGTTCTAACTGTAGGCTTTATCCCTTCTTCCATTATCCTCAATGCATGTGATGCCAAGTGCTAGCATATTATGAGGGTAGCACTTCCCGTTCTGATTACCTCCAATATCTGAAAGCAGTACAGTGTGTAGGTGGCCAGTGCTGCCTGCATTAACCTCAAAATGTGACTTCAGTAATACAGTGCACACGTATGATGTTTGCCCCATATTAGCCTTCATTATCTAGCCTCTACTACCCAGTATATGACACGAGGTGGCAGTAATGTGTGCACCTGTCATACCTCTCTCAGTTAGTCCCAGTGTGTGTGACTCTGAATGGGGGTACTCTGTGCAGATGTCATGTCCTGGACATGCCAGTCACAGCCACTACTAATGCAGACAGAAGCAAGGTTTTAATGTAGCACAGGACACAGATGTATTGTCACTTTTACTACTGCTATCTATTGCAGGCAAAGGTAAAACTACATCCTAGGAGTACTGAAAAAGATAAAATGAAAGACTGATGGAACATTATTGCAAGTCCAAGCAGTTATAACATTTTTTACTTGCACGCAGTAAGCTGCATGTGCCCCTTTTAAAAACTACTGACACAGCATGTAACGACAATGCACACATTTTGCACTCCAGTCAGTTCCCATGGCCTGAAACAGCACCTCTCAACCTCTTGTACTGTTGTGTTTTATACTGCCGGCTGACTTCTGTAACAGACTCAGTGCAATTGATGGGAGCAGAAATTGTCCCTCATTGCTGGTCATTATCCAGTTTTGATCCACCATTAGTAATTCTTTTGTCATTTGCTGCTTTGACCTCAGCCCTAAGGTATGTAACTTAAACTGACTCTTGCTTGTTTACTTATATAAGACAGTCATGCTTGCAGTGACCCCTGAAATCCTCATTCAACCAGAAACACACATGCACAGAGTGAAAATAAAAGGGCAAGATACTCGGACCGCAGAGGCTGGACCGAGTGCAAGAATTCTGGGCAAAGCCAAAAATAATGCGGAGGCAAAGGTCCTTTTAAACTTAGAAAATTGATAGAATAACAGGATTTGTGTTCGTATGTATTTTCTGAAGGGTATGAAGTATGAAACTCAAATGTCTGTCTTTATTTAGAAGTTAGGGACTTTGATCCTCAGTGGTTTGCCAGAAAACCACAAACTTTATGAGGAACAGACAAAAATATGAGGCAAAAATTTTGACATTCTACAAAAATCTGAACAATTGAGAGGCATGTCTATCCTTAATTTTAGAAATCTCCTGCCAGTAAAGGAAAAGGAGGCACTGTGTGCCATAACCTTCTATATGAAACACTTAGGATTGACTATGACAAGCTGTCTATATTGGTGGTCAAGGAGGCACTGTATGCCATAACCTTCTATATGAAACACTTAGGATTGACTATGACAGGCTGTCTATATTGGTGGTCAAGGAGGCACTGTATGCCATAACCTTATATATGAAACACTTAGGAATGACTATGACAAGCTGTCTATATTGGTGGTCAAGGAGGCACTGTATGCCATAACCTTCTATATGAAACACTTAGGATTGACTATGACAGGCTGTCTACATCGGTGGTCATTAGCCTTTGTCTGAACTGACCTGTTAGTGCAGCCATAGCTGTGCTATCACTTGTAGTGTTGCTGACCCAAACAAGTTCTAGCTCATCCAGAATAAATTATCATTGAAAACATGCCCCCCCCCCATCAAAGTTGGAGCATCACTTCCTCTGGACTAGCACCTGCTTAACAACACATCATAATGTAACAGAGATATGGCTGAGGGAAAGGAGGACATTTACGCACCACACTACACAAAAGGATGACATTTGCATGTTATGTTATAAACAAGGGGAAGAGTCTTACATCCCAGTGCAGCACAGAGGGTATATGCACATTATGCTGTGAACAAAAGATGAAAATCCAAATATCAACAGCCACACACAATGTTGTGCACAAAGAAAAGGCATGTGCACACCACCCTCTGTACAGATGGATGAAATCTGGCATTGTGCTGTGCACAGAGAAAAAATATGCACACACTACCCTTTGCAAAGGATGACATCTGACATCATGTTGTGCGCAGAGGAAAGACATGCACAGCACCATCTGCACAGAAGGATGACGTCTGACATCATGTTGTGCAGAGAGAAAAGATATGCACACCACCATCTGCACAGAAGGATGACATCTGCCATCATGTTGTGTACAGGGGAAAGATGTACACACCACCATCTGCACAGAAGGATGACATCTGACATTATGTCGTGCACAGAGAAAAGGAGTGCACACCACTATCTGCACAGAAGGATGACACATGACATCAAGTTGTGAATAGAGGAAAGACACATGCACAGCACCATCTGCACAGAATGATGACACATGGCATCATATTGTGGACAGAGGAAAGACATGCACACATCACTGTCTGCAAGAAAGGATAACTTCAGCACACCATGCTATGCATGGAGGGAGGAAGTGGCATATTGTACACAAAAAGACAACATGTACATAAGATATTGTCCACAAAAGGGCTACATCTGCAAGGTGTTTTGTGTACCAAAGAACAGCATCTGCACAGCATGTTAACATGTTTTACAGAGAAGATCGGCACATCGTGTCATGCACTAAGAGAAGATAGAAAATTGTATTTAAAAGTTTTTTTCAAGAGTAACAAAGCTGCTACTGATGTTGAAAATGTTTTTGTGATTAATCCTGAGTTTGATGAAGCATCTGAAAATTGCGAAATGGATGAGTTATTAAATTTGTCTATATATGAAAATGAATGTGATTATGATTTTCATGATGTTGACACTATTGAAATGTATAATATTAATGAAGGAACAGCCAATGTTGATTCTTTCCATACTGGTTATGGAAAGTTAAAATTACCCCAACTGGCTTCAGATAGTAATTTTGTACCCAATATTAAAGTACCTGTGATTACCTCTTTCTTTAAAGTTTTATTCAAGGAAATTTCATTGGCTTTGGATGAGTTTAATAAGGGCAGGAAGCAGTTTAATTTAAATAAGAAGGAATGGATGGTGTTTAAAAACCTGATTAAGTTGAAAAAAGATTATATTTTTAAATGTGCTGACAAGGGTGGAAATTGGGTCATTCTGGAAAAATTAAAATATTGTGAAATGGTAGCAGATTTATTAAATAATACTGCTGAATATAAAAGATTAAGAAAAGACCCAGTACTAGGCTTTAATAATGAACTGCTAGCTTTATTGGAGCAAGGAGAACATCTAGGTTTCTTTAACAGAAAAGATGTTAATAAACTGTTTATAAAGAAACCCAGAACACCTATTTTCTATGCTCTACCAAAAATACATAAATATTTGGAAAGACCTCCGGGTAGACTGATAGTATCTGGTATTGGGTCTTTTTTGAGCAATGTCAATATTTTTGGGGATTTTCACCTGAAAAAATATCTGAATAAAATTATAGCACATATTTCTAACACTCAGGAATTGTTGGATGAAATTTCTCAGGTGAAGTGGTGTCAGGATTACTACTGGGTAACTATTGATGTAAAATCACTTTACACCAATATTAGTAAAAGATGGGGATTAGAAGCAGTGATGGAAATGCTGCGAGATGGACCAAGGACCACTTATATTGTTAACCTTTTGGAATTTTGTTTGATTCATAATTATTTTTGTTTCAATGATGAATTTTACCTGCAGTTGAAAGGGACAGCTATGGGGGCTGCTTTTGCGCTCTCATATGCTGTTATTTATATGGGATTTTTTGAAAAGCAATTTATTTACCCTACGGGATTCTATAGGAATAATGTTATAATATACAAACGTTTTATTGATGATCTCTTTATGATTTGCAAGGGTGAAATTGTTGAATTTTTGGATTTCTTTGAGACCCTAATAGGAATGAACATGGATTAACATTCTCTCATGAATTTAATAGGGAAAAAAAATAATTTTCTGGATGTAACGCTGTATAGTAATTTAGAACAAATTGGTTTTAGACCATTTAGGAAGAACACTGCGGTCAAAATGTTTCTACATGCTAATAGCATGCACCCAGAACATTTATTACGTTCATTACCTCTAGGTGAATTTAAAAGAATATATGATCATACTAGTGATGAGAGGGAGAAAATAAATGAATTGAATGATGTTGAAATTAGATTGAGTTTGAGGGGGTATAATAAAAATCTCTTACTTAAATATAAAAGGAGACAACTTGGAAAAAGAGATGAGGGTCCGTGGAAATTTGGTAAATCGAGATGTACTTTAGAAAAAGTGGGAGCTCCGAAATATGTTGAGAAAGAAGATATTGTTGGGGAAAAGTTATTTTTTGTGACCGAATTTACCCCATTCTCAGAAATATTAAGGAGAATAATGATGAAATATTGGTATTTAATTAAAGAGGATGATAACATTGGTCATTTGTTCCCAGAATATATTACTTTTTCTTATAAAAGGGGAAAGAATATAAAAGAGCTATTAAACTATAATTTTATGAAAGGGAATGAAATTAAGAATTTTACGCCAGGTACATTTCAGTGTGGACACTGTAGTTTGTGCAATAGGGTAATGAATGTGGAGAGTATCAATGGTATCTCTGTTAATCCCAAATTTTACTTCAACTGCAGGTCAGTGGGTGTAGTTTATGCTTTATGTTGTTCTTGTAAAGATGTTTGGTATATTGGGCAAACAAAAAGAATGGTTAGAATTTGTGTTTTAGAACACTTAAGAGATATTAGAAATTGTAGTGAAGTAAGTCCTGTGGCACAGCACTTTCTTGGAAAATATGGAGGCCTTCCTAGTAGTTTAACGTTCTGTGTTTTGGGTAAACCTTTTTCTATGGGAGGGAATGACTATTCTCAAAAATTATTGAAATTAGAGACAAAAATGATTTTGAAATTTAAAACTCTAAAGCCCTTTGGACTTAATTTGGAACTGGCTATTTAATCTAATGAAATTTGATATAAGTTTATGAAATTTGATATAAGTTTATGAAATTAATTTTTGTATCTAAATTAATGTATTATTTATATTTTAGTATTTAAAATAGTGTGTATTTATAATTGTTAAAAGAAATGTGTAGATAATTGAAACAAAATAGATATTAATATGTGGATTTAGATGGCTATATTTAGAATTTTGGATAAAAATGTTTAAATTTAATATGTAAAATAGGGATGAAATGTTTATTGAATAATTGAATGAATTGATTAAGTTGTTTGTGTTAATTGCTTTGTAAAGTGTATATAAATGTGCTTAAGGCATACACTTTTTGTGATCCCTTGAAGGCGAAAGGCCGAGGTACCAGATCGCATTGCTTTTTTTTTTTTTTTTTTTCAAAATAATTTTTTATTTTTAAAAAAAAAAAATGAGTAAACAAAACCATGCATACACATAAAGGTACAAGCAATGAAAATACACAAGTATTACATACATGGATGCTTGTAACCTTGATATAAAGAGAGAGGAACATAAGAACATATTTAACATGAACGAAGAAGAAGACTACAACATCTTGAAGTATGCATAGTACACAAATTAACAACAATAACCCAAAAGGAACAATATATACAGTGCTACAGGTACTAAAGAAAAAGAACAACAGTGTCAGTAATTATAAGACTAAATATTAACATCCCTACTTGTAATTTGCAGTAGGAGGGAGTGGACCCTCAAACAAAGATAGAGAGTGTAGGGGAAGGTTTGTAGGATAGCCAAAGTTTAGTCGCACAGGATTACTTCAAACAGGCTTTTCCAAAGTTTACTGAAATAGGCTCTCTTCTTAGGTCCATTTATGATGAACTTCTGAGCAGAGATATATTTAATGGCCATGTCTTTGAATCCCCACCAGCATAGTTTGGTCCGATCTAACCAATTATAGGTGATGTAAAGTTTTATGAGGGAGCACAGCGTTATTAGGATATGAAGATGAAATTTAGGCAGGCCAGGAGGGGGTATATTTAGGATAACCGTTTCCCATGAGAGAGTGGAGCTATAGTAACCCATTTTTTTGAGACGCACTTTGAGAGAACACCATAATTTATGGGAATTCTTGCAGTGCCACATAATATGTAGTAAGTCGGCTCTCACACCAGGACAGCACGTACAAAAAGGAGAGCTATTGGAGTTAAATTTGTTAATTATTACGGGAGTATAGTAGGAGTTGCTATTCAACATCAGTTGAGTGTATAAGAATTTTTTAAAGGGGGAGAGTTCTATAGTAGTTTTTATAGCTAGTAATTTTTGATCTTCTGTAATAGAAGAGTTTTGCTTATCCCAGTATTTGGAGAATAGACAGTTACCTTTGTAGAGTAATGGGTGTAATAATTTGTATGATGAGGATATTGTTTTATTGTCATTAGCAACTGTATTAATGATTAGGTTTAATTTATCAATTAGTTGTATATCAGGGAATATATTATTGGTTTGTGAAGAAATAAGTTCCCTGAGTTGACGGAGAATAACCGTGTATTTGTTATTAACTTTAAGAGTTAATGGTAGCTCAGCAAGAGACATGGATTTATATTTAAGAATATCCCACACTGCAAGGTCTTTAATGAGAGGGAATTCCACAAGATCTATCATCTTGTTGTTGATCTTTAGATTTGGATTGAGATGTATTGGTTGAAGAAAAGGAAGAATAAGTTGAAGATTAATGTCCTTAATCAGTTTCTGAAAAGATTTTATTTGAAATTTCATTAGGGGTGATAGTCTTGAACTTTTCAGAGAGGCGGGAGATAGAAAAGGAATAGACTTAGGATTAATTTTATTAGAGAGAATATGACAGTGCCATATCTTTAACCAAGCTGGATAGTGAGTTTGAGCTTTACTATTCATGTTTGCGATGGACCATAGTTTATTAGAGCAAATAATTAGATAATAAAGATGAAAATTTGGAAGGCCCACCCCACCTTTCTCCTTGGGAAGGCTTAATTTGGAAAAAGAGATCCTAACATTCTTAGGGAACCAAAGAAATTTGACCAAGGTTTTATCAAACTGTGAAAAAAGGTTGTTTGATATAATTACATTGATCGAACTAAATTGATACAGGAGTCTGGGTAAAATATTCATTTTCACAATAGCTACTTTTGAAAGAAATGATAGATTCAATAACTTCCATCTTTGAAGGTCCTGACATATGATAGACCATGATTTAAGCAGATTGTTTTGAAGCAAAGAAGCTTGATTGTGTTCAAAGTTAATGCCTAGGTATTTAAGACTGTATGAGATATGAAAGGGAGATTCAGGGAAAAAAAAAGGTTTATGAGCCTCAGGATTTATTGGGAAGATGTGTGACTTTTTATTGTTGACTTGGTAGCAAGAGGCCTCAGAAAAGATAGCAATTGCATTTAAAATTTTTGGCAGATCTGTGTTAGGAAATTTGAAGTAAAGGTTTAAGTCATCAGCAAAGGCTGATAGAGCTACTTGTGTGTTGAGAATTTTAGGTATGGTGTGATATGTATTTTGAGTAATATATAAGAAGAATGGTTCAATAAATAGATTGAAGAGAAAGGGAGAAAGTGGACAGCCTTGTCTTGTACCATTGGTGATCTGGATTGAATTAGATCTTTTTTTGTTTATATATAAATAAGTGGATGAGTTTGAATAGAGAATTCTGATCATATCTGAAAAAATTATAGGTATATTAAAATGTGATAACGTGGAAAACAGAAAGTCCCAATTTACCCTGTCGAATGCTTTCGACACGTCCAAAGTGAAGGCATAAAGCAGATTTTTCTCTTTTTTAGTAAACTGAATAAAAGAGTCCAAAGTTAGTGTATTATCCCATGTATGTCTACTGGACATAAACCCAGCTTGATCAGATGATACTATATGTGGCAATATCTGTTTAAGTCTGTTAGCTAAGATAGTAGAAAATATTTTGATATCAACATTTATAAGCGAAATAGGTCTGTAGTTATGCGGGTCAGTTTTTTCTTTGTTGTTTTTAAGTAATAGAATTGTTTTTGAGTTGTTCCAGTGTATGTCAGTGATTCCATTTTTTATAATGAAGTTAAAGACTTCAAGAAGAATAGGGCAATTTTGGACTAAAAGTTTTGAAAAATTAGTAGTGAAGCCATCCGGACCAGGAGATTTCCCTATTTTAAGTTTGTTGATGGCACTTTGAATCTCTTGAATATTAAGTGGAGCTGATAAGAGGGTTATTTGATCCTGATTAAGAGATGGGAAGGAGATGGAGTTGAGAAATGTTTCCATCTGCGGATTAGAGGTAATGTGCCTATTCTTGCTATAAATATCTGTATAAATGTCATGAAAGAGTTTAATTATCTCAGAGTCTGATTTATATAATTCCCCTCTGTATTGCAAAATGGAGATCGTCGGGGCGCCGCTATTGTTTTTGAGTATTCTAGATAGGGTTCTAGATGGGATTTGTGCCCATTCAGAGTAAGTTGCAATCTGTTTTTGTTCTTGTAATGAATAATTATGTAGGTGTAACTCACATAATTCTTTATGTGTCGTATTGATTAAGTTCTCTAACTTGGGGTCGGGATGGATTTTTAGTTCTCTCTCCAAAGAAGCTAATTTTAGAACTAGACTAGTTTCTTTTTCTTTATTAAGCTTATTAAAGAAAGTGGCTTTGCTGATCAAATAACCTCTTAGTTCAGCTTTGCAAGCCGCCCATTGTATATCAAGCGCTATTTGAGATTTACCAAAGTTAGCATATAATTCAGACAATGACGTATTAATTCTCTCTAGGATCTCTTTGTATTTTAGTAAGTTATTATTAAAGGACCAATTCATATGCGGAGATGCAGCATATGTGAAAGAAATCATAAGGGAGACTTTTGCATGGTCAGATAATAGCCTAGGCTCACATCTTAGTGTGTTCTTGAATTTGGAGAAAAACTTAGAGATTAAGAAGAAGTCTAGACGTGACCATGATTTGTGACAATTAGAGTAGAAAGTATACATGCTGTCCTTACGTGAGTCAGTGCTGAAGACAATAGTATCCATGAGATTAAAGTCAGACATTAGTTCCTCAAGGGCAATAGAAGCTTGAAAGTTATATGAGGGAAAGTTGCTGGTACGATCTAAACTGGGATTTATCACTGCATTCCAGTCCCCTGCAACTATCAAAAGATGGTTTGGGAATGAGCTAAGGATATTATAAATTTCTAGGAAAAAGAAATGTTGTAGAGTACATGGACCATATATATTCAAAAATAAAACAGGTTTGGTAGAGTCCGGTAATATGGAAGTAAAATAACACCACCTACCATATTTATCACACTTACATTCCATAATAGCACCCTGGAATTGTTTCTTAATTATAATGGCTACACCCTTAGAGTTTGAACTATCACCCCCCGCTATTATAGTCCTGATCCATTTTCTGTTGGATGTTTTTTCCCAGCCCTCTTTGGGTAAGTGCGTCTCCTGTAAAAAACAAATACTAGCCTGAGATTTAAAAAAAAGATGAAGAATTAAGTTCTTTTTCACGGCATTTTGTAGACCTTTAACATTCCAGCAGTCTAAATGCCAACTATTGAATTCCTTATTTTAATTGGATATACTGAAAAATTATAAGAATGTGGGATTGTTATTATACCTGTACGTGATAATGTTTGTTTAGGGGGAGTTGCCTTAGGGCTTAAGGAAAAGAAGAGAGCACAATACATCAACACTGTCTTTATGATGAGGTTAACATTGCAGAAGGAGGTAGCCCATAACTTCTTCAAACTAACCCCAGTGCCTAACCACCCATACTCCTTGTATGAAGAAGAATATAAACACACAAACAAAAAACAAAAAACTCCTATACATATGTACAAAATATACGTCTTCCAAATGAACATCAAACCTAGAATACTTACACATATACCCTCTGAGCTTCCAAGATCATATGTAATGTAAATACAGTTTAAATATCTTGTGGCATGTTTCTGTAGTAAAAAAGAGCAGTGTACGATTGTAAATGCATCTACATGCCTACTCGAAGGTGTACGCTTTCGGGAGTCCAACATTTAATTTGAATTTTAAGTAACTAAGTTATGTGTTTAGGTAAAATTTAAATGATGCAGTATGCAAGTTAGTAATCACTACTTACTTCAAATATCTTTTATCTTACAATAGCAAATAGTAAAAGGATATCAACATCTTTTCCCATGAAGAAAAAGGAAGAAGGAGATATTTATGTATGGTAACCTAGCACCAAGCCACAGCTAACTATGTTAACATCATATCATAACGCCACCATCAAACATAAGGAAGAGAAAGACCCCATCAGTTTAACTAAGAAATGTTAAAAAAAAAAAAAAAAACAGTTAAGAGCCCTCTGTTCTACTATCAGGCTACATGACATGTGAATATGAATAGTTATATGAGATAGAGCCACTTACAACAGCCTTAGGGCCGTGCACTCTAGGATATTTAATTTGCATACCTTGAGTTTAACAAATTATCCCATAGACTATTTTAAGGTCAGCAATAAGTCTTGGCAAGTACCACATACCACACATTGTATTGGTTGCCCTATGACACAACACTATTATCAGCCCCTCAGCCTTTTTAAGAGGCATACTACAGTAAACACATATTGGAATAGAAAGTAGCTAATACTGCTAATGAGCTATTGGGGGAAGTAGCTTGCACAGAATTAATCAAGTGAAATTAGCAAGTGAAGAAGAAAGACATCTTTCTGTTTATAGAATTTAAAACATGGCAAGATATAAGTGAGGTTATCTTACATAATGTATATTACATGGCTGACATCACCATAGCTTTAATGTTTAACACAAATAGTGTTAGAGGTCCACACATGTCACACTACAAGTGTGTTACATATCTAGCATACAGGTTTAAAAACAGAGCCAGCGTTTTGTTTTAGGCAGTACAATCTATACAGAGTTGAAAAAAAAAAAACTAAGCGTTAACTCCGCATCCCATCTAAATAACCACAGATCACATATCCCTTATCGACAAGGTCAGGAACCTGATTTCTGTAAGTTACGCTTGCCTAACTGCTACAAAGTGGACACTGTAAATTGCAATCTCTTCTATCAATGTCGCCTACATCAACGATATAATATTGCCATGGTGTCTCTTTAAACCATACCTGGTGAAATTCTATCAATGCAAAATTTAGCGACTGTAGAAAATAACGTACTTATCTGATAAATTTGTCATGCAGCACTTTAAAAGGGTTATTTAAAAGCTACTATATTAAAACAAAATCTTGTGACACTAAATCACACATTTAATGGGAATAATGTGCACAGGTGATTTATGTAGTTCACATTTATAACTGGATGAATTCCTAAGTTTCTGATTGTCCACGCAAGGATGAAGAATGTCGTCGGGTCAGTCTGTGTCCTGTAGCCATCTCTCTCTCTCCTATGCTCGCTAGTTTGCGCTAGGCACCTAAATGCATATAGCTTTCAAAACGAAAGTCAATAGCTGTACACAGCGTTTAGATGAGAATTGTCGATCACATTACCTGCTTCAGCCTGGGTATTCCAATTTTGTATATGTATTAAGTAGGGTTCGAAATATCAGGGAAGCAATTAGGCATATTGCCTAGATTGTCTTGCACTTCCTGAAGCACGCATTCTATGCGCCGATCAAAAAGTCCCAGGGATGTTACAGTAGGATCTGGGTGTTCCAACTATTTGGGACCCTCTTGGAAACATCTTATGGAGAAGTCTGTACCTACCAACATGAGGATGGCGCTAACAGTTAAGCAGGCCATTGGAATTTTAAAAAAAAAAGCACGTAAGTGTAGATAAACTGTGAGAATACAATATTCATATTTTTTGAGAGGAGATTAAACGGCAGACCATTGAAAGCAAAGTATATAACTATAACAGACTTAGTCAAAGAGTCGCTGGCAGTAACATATTTTCAGGGAGTAGGAACTTTATTAAAAGCCTTGATAAAGGCTGTTTTAGCTTCATTTTGAGTGTTTACTGAGTATTTCACTTCGTTACTGTAGAAGATCAGATTGTTGGGGTAGCGCATTTGAAACCGGATGTTTCTTTTAATTAAATCTGCGCAAAACGGAGCTAGTTTTTGTCTGTTTTCCTTAATGGTTGAAGGTAAATCTTGTGAGAAGGAGATTTTATGGTTATTCCACATAACAAATTTATGTTTTTTGGCTGCATATAGTATCTTTTGTGTTACTTGATAGTTGAGCAGTTTAACATACACTTGACGTGGATCTGAACTGTCCTGTCTTCTACGAAGTGCTCGGTGAGCTCTTTCAATGATAATTTCAGGCTTCTCATCAACAAGTTGTAATAATGATTCAAAGATTTGTTTTGCAGTGTTGATTAAGTTTTGGTTGTCATAGCTCTCCGGGATACCTCTAATTAAAATATTGTTTCTCCAACTTCTTGCCTCTAAATCTGTTATTTTCATTTGTAATTCTGATAAAGCTGTTGATTTGGCACTGAGATCTTCAGTGAGAGTTTGGAGTTTGGATTTGCATCTCATTTGACTGTGTTTTCTGTTCAAGTGTGCCCACTCTTTCTGCAATCTGAGTAACAGATTTACCAATGGTTGAGAGCTGTTCCGAAAAGTTTTATATAGCTGCATGTATGGGTTGTAAGGCCTGTTTTAATTCATCCATGTGAAAGCCAGTATCCTCACTAGTGCTAGTGGTATTTTTGTTAAGTTCCATCTGTTGTTTGTTGGTTTTTTGCCTTTTTGAAAGATTCTCTTTTTCTGGTGAAAAAATTGCCGAAGATTTAGCTTTTGTTGTCTGTATCTCCATAGTAGTAGAGTCAGTTGAAGATTTTAGCTGCCTGGCCATGTGGTCTTCAGAGTGCAGCAGCAAGGTTAGGCCTTATAGATCACAGTAAGTGTAAAACTTTAAGAGAAGGTATAAGAAATACAATTAATTTGGTCTCTATTTAACAGCTGGTAGTATTGAATAGTTTGGCTTTTTGATGCTGAAAAGAATTCCTTTATTCCAATGAACGTCCCGAAGCTCTGAGAAGTATAAATCTAAGATAAGACTAAATGCAGTAGGGAGCTCAGTTTAGATGCAGTTCACCAGGCGTCCACCATTTTGGAATCTGATCAGATCACATTGCTAATAAAAGAAAATACTGGTAAAGTGCTTGGACTTGTGTTTTGTTACAAAAAAATATTTTTCTGTGGAGTTGTGGTGGTGTTTGGAATTGAACTAAGAGAAGATATTTCCATATCATCCCTGCACACAGGATGTTTTATTATACCACCAGTTTTCCAGGTTATATTGATATTAAATCAAAGTGAATCTTAAGAGTGGATATGTCTGTGAAGGTTAGGTTTCGGATACTAATGAATAGTTGAATAACTTTGCATGCATATTGACATGTTTACTTTATTATTGGTGTAAGTATTCTTGATTACATTAATGTGATGTATTTATATGTGTGAACCCCTGCTAAATACATTTATGAAGATAAATGTGAACACTGGATTTAATGAGGGGTAGCAGGATGGTGTAGATGATTAGACATATGCAAAAAATAAAAATCTAATGCTGGTGTGAAGTGATAATGTTGTGACACTAACACTCATGCTGTGGTGAATGGATACAATAAAAAACAATTTGATATATAATACTGTGAGCGCAAGTTTTGCTCAGAGTGCTTTATTGATCACAAAATGTGCTGGTAAAGAAACTGATATTTCTGTGGTGATGGTGCTTGTCTTTTTCTACCATTTCTGCATGCTGATGGGATGTATGAGAGATGCGTGTGGTTGAGCAGAGGCATGAATAAGCACTGTGACACAATATACTCTTCTAAAGTATAAGAGGAACATATGTAGATTGGAGTACGGGACTGGGTGGAAGAGACAGAAATAAAGGGAGAAATGAATGGAGAAAGGTGAAAAAGTAGGTTGCAGCCTATATTTCCCCAGGGCAATATTGAAAGTAAAGGTGTATCTGTTTGCTGATTGAGCATATCTTGGAGAAGGACTGAAGTATCACTAATGTTAATACAATAATTAATAGTTTTATATTAGATGAGAACTTGATAGGGATGCTTTAGGGTACATTTATTAAGGACTGAATTGCTATACATTAGTTTTCATATATTTTATATTGAATATTAGCAATAATAACATGACTTATGGGTGTATTAGTTCTTGATTACAGATAAATTTGAAGTTATACAGTCTTCATTTTGTCTAAAGTTGAATAAGAATGAGGGGAATATATTAAATTATGAGTGCTGAAGGAAAGTGAGGGATGATACCTGTATTGATTTTATTTAAATTTTGTAACCTAAAAACATCATTTATATTAAGGGCAATACTGTTGTAAATCTATTGGATAGAAAAAACAGCTAAAATATTAAAGATTTGAGGAAAAAGTTTATTGCAAAAAGGGATAACATTACTGACTTTCTTGCAACAGCAATGCAACTGTTTGTTACTAAAAAAGAAAAGGCATTGGACATAAAGGAAGGACATTTGCATACCATGTTAAACATGAAGAATCGGGTATAAAGGAAGGACATCTGCATACCATGTTAAGCATGAAGAATCAGATATAAAGGAAGGACATCAGTATACCATGTTAAACATAAAGAATCGGGCATAAAGGAAGGACATCGGCATACCATGTTAAACATGAATAATCAGGCATAAAGGAAGGACATCAGCATGCCATGTTAAACATGAAGAATCGGGCATAAAGGAAGGACATTGGCATGCCGTGTTAAACATGAAGACTCAGGCATAAAGGAAGGACATTGGCATAACATGTTAAACATGAAGACCCAGGCATAAAGGAAGGACATCAGCATACCATGTTAAACATGAAGAATCTGGCATAAAGGAAGGACATCGGCATATCATATTAAACATGAAAAATTGGGCATAAAGGAAGAGCATCAGCATACCATGTTAAACATAAAGAATCGGGCATAAAGGAAGGACATTGAGATATCATGTTAAATATGAAGAATCAGGCATAAAGGAAGGACATCTGCATATCATGTTAAACATGAAACATCAGGCATAAAGGAAGGACATCTGCATACCATGTTAACATGAAGACACAGGCATAACGGAAGGACATCTGCATACCATGTTAAACATGAAGCATCAGGCATAAAGGAAGGACATTGACATACCATGTTAAGCATGAAGAATCAGGCATAAAGGAAGGACATCAGCATACCATGTTAAACATGAAGAAGCAGGCATAAAGGAAGGACATCTGCATACCATGTTAAACATGAAGATTCAGCATACCATGTTAAACATAAAGCATTGGGCATAAAGGAAGGACATTGGCATACCATGCTAAACATGAAGACTCAGGCATAAAGGAAGGACATCTGCATATCATGTTAAGTATGAAGAATCAGGCATAAAGGAAGGGCATTGGCATGCCATGTTAAACATAAAAAATGGGGCATAAAGGAAGGACATTGGCATACCATGTTAAACATGAAGACTCAGGCATAAAGGAAGGACATCTGCATAACATGTTAAGCATGAAGAATCAGGCATAAAGAAAATACATCAGCATACCATGTTAAACATGAAGAATTGGACATAAAGGAAGGACATTGGCATGCCATGTTAAACATCTGCATACCATGTTAAACATGAATAATTGGACATAAAGGAAGGACATTGGCATACCATGTTAAACATGGAGAACTAGACATAAAGGAAGGACATCAGCATACCATGTTAAACATGAACAATCAGGCATAGAGGAAGGACATCGCCATACTTTGTTAAACATGAAGAATCGGGCATAAAGGAAGGACATTGACATACCAGGTTAAACATGAAGAATCGGGCATAAAGGAAGGACATTGGCATACCATGTTAAACATGAAGAAAGGACATCTTCACATGATGCTTAAGGACATCTTCACTTCCATGTCATAATTAAATTATTTATTTATTTGTCTTTATTGACTGGGAAAGTCCAACTGGGAAGAGTCCATTTTAAGTAGAGGCCTGGGGAGAAAAGTTCTATCACAGTACATTCATATTAAAAAATTGCATTTCAGACAGTACAGGAGAGTAGAAAGGGATAAGTAATAAGAAGCTGGTGATTTCACTAGAGGTCTCAACCTGGCAATGAACATGAGCATGACAAGGACTGGGTAAGGTAACCTGGTAATGAACAAATGAACATGAGCATGACAAGGACTGGGTAAGGTAACCTGGTAATGAACAAATGAACATGAGCATGACAAGGACTGGGTAAGGTAACCTGGTAATGAACATGAGCATGACCAGGACTGGGTAAGGTAACCTGTTAATAAACATGAGCATGACCAGGACTGGGTAAGGTAACCTGGTAATGAACATGAGCATGACCAGGACTGGGTAAGGTAACCTGGTAATGAACATGAGCATGACCAGGACTGGGTAAGGTAACCTGGTAATGAACATGAGCATGACCAGGACTGGGTAAGGTAACCTGGTAATGAACATGAGCATGACCAGGACTGGGTAAGGTAACCTGGTAATGAACATGAGCATGACAAGGACTGGATAAAGGTAATCTGGTAATGAACATGAGCATGACAAGGACTGGGTAAGGTAACCTGGTAATGAACATGAGCATGACAAGGACTGGGTAAGGTAACCTGGTAATGAACATGAGCATGACAAGGACTGGGTAAGGTAACCTGGTAATGAACAAATGAGCATGAGCATGACAAGGACTGGGTAAGGTAACCTGGTAATGAACAAATGAACATGAGCATGACAAGGACTTGGTAAGGTAACCTGGTAATGAACAAATGAACATGAGCATGACAAGGACTTGGTAAGGTAACCTGGTAATGAACATGAGCATGACAAGGACTGGATAAGGTAACCTGGTAATGAACATGAGCATGACCAGGACTGGGTAAGGTAACCTGGTAATGAACATGAGCATGACCAGGACTGGGTAAGGTAACCTGGTACTGAACATGAGCATGACAAGGACTGGATAAGGTAACCTGGTACTGAACATGAGCATGACAAGGACTGGATAAGGTAACCTGGTAATGAACATGAGCATGACAATGACTGGATAAAGGTAACCTGGTAATGAACATGAGCATGACCAGGACTGGGTAAGGTAACCTGGTAATGAACATGAGCATGACCAGGACTGGGTAAGGTAACCTGGTAATGAACATGAGCATGACCAGGACTGGGTAAGGTAACCTGGTAATGAATATGAGCATGACAAGGACTGGGTAAGGTTTTGTTAGGATGTTATAGCTTGGAAGTGTGTTAGTCATTTTTACTTGCATAGGGATTGTGTTCCAGTATTTGGAGATGTAACAGGAGTATAGTGAGTCCCCTAATAAATTATTTGCTTTACTAGTGCTTAGAAAGGTATTACCAGAATGGAGGTCCCTTATGGGGGTGTAGAACAATGGCATATTTTTAATGCAGGGCATTTTTTCAGGATAATATATCATTAGGTATGCCATACCTATCTGACAGTATGCTAGGTAGTTACTAAGCTCTAACCAGTTTAGCGGTTTTAAGGCTTGACAGTGGTGAGTTCAGTGTGCAGTGCTGGTAGCAAATTTAGACATTTTATTGTAACAGTAGGCTAGTTTTGATTTTAATGTATACCTTAGGTTTATAAGAGTAAGTGAGGCATATAATATGGTTGGAAGCAAATAGAATGAGGCTAGAGTTTGTAGAGGGTTCTGTACGATACCATTGTGTCCTGCAGAAGAATCAAGTTTCTGGTGGGTCTTTTTAATTGTTTTGAAGAATATGTTGATCAGATTTGAGACTATTCTCTATTACAATGCCCCGTAATTTAGTATATGGTACTGCTTCAATTTTAGTATTATTTGCAGATGTAACCAAGAAATATTGTTTTGTCTGAGATAATATTTTGTGGTGAAGAAAATTAGTTTTGTTTTATTGCGATTAAGGAGTAGGTTTACATATTTCAGCCATATTTCAATTGAAGAGAAAGAAATTTGACTGATTTCTTGTAGTCTTGATATTGTGAACACTGTACATATTAAAGTCAAATCATCTGTGTATTGTACTATATTTGTATGCTGTATGGCTGCGTGTAGCTTGTTTATAAAAATATTAAAGAGACGAGGTCCTAGTGCAGAGCCCTGAGGGATACCTATGGTAAATGGAAGTCAGGAAGAAAGGTCCTGATTCCATTTAACTACTTGTTGGCTTCCAGACAGATAACTAAGGAACCATTTAAGGGAGAGTTAAGACAGACATATAGAGGAGAGTTTGGTGAGTAAATGTTGGTGTGATACAGTGTTAAAAGCTTTGGATAAGTCTAGGATCACAGCTGACATTAGGTTACCATTGTTCCTATGCTGGTTGATAGTGTTGGTGAAGTGAAGACAGTGGTTGCTCTGTGATAGGGTCTGAAACCATAATGTGTTTCTGAAAGCAGATTATCTGAATTTAGGTGATGTAAAAGCTAAGTATTAGTACATTTTTCAAGTATTTTTTATAGGGGGCTGAGGGTTACAATGGGCTTGCAGTTACTAAACTCTGTAGATGTGCTATGTTTGTGTAAAGGTATAATAATAGATTTTTCATAATGAAAAGATTTTTTTGGATATAAGTCTATTTATCAATACAGACACCAGAAAAGTAACTGCATCTTCAGACATTTTAAGCAGTCTGAGGGGAGTTGGTCAGCAGCTAGGATGGTTGGTTTTAGCTTATGTAGGAATTTTTGAGTGGTGGAGGTAGATATTGGGCTGAAGTCAAATAGCTGAAGATATTTGGCAGAGGCTGCACATACTGAGAGGGTAGTGGCGGTATTAATGTTTGTGAGGACAATATAGTTTGCATGAAATAGTTATTAAACTGTGTGGGAATTGAATCAGTATTATTGTTGGATGTAGGGGTGGGGGTGGTAGTTTGGCCTGGATATAAAAGTTTGTTTGTAGATCTCCAGACAAGTTTTGGGTTGTTTTGATGGGTTTTTTTGGGAGGATGTTATAACAGGTTTGCTTGTCATGTTTTATTTGTATTTTTCCCTATTACTTAGTTGCCTAATAAAAAAAAACCCACGGTGATGGTGCTCCGGTAGCGTTGTCGCCTCACAGTAAGACGCTGTCCGGTTCGACTCTCAGCTAGAGCGTCTTCTGCGTGGAGACATGCGTGAATGGGCATACCTTCATTGAAGGTTGTGTGTCAGGGCTGGTAACTCGACACGTAAAAATCAACTACCAATCATTAGCGGACCAGAGTTCCGCTGTGGCGACCCCTAACTGGGAAAAGCCGAAAGACACAAACTTAGTTTCCTAAAAAACTGAAATGTATTTTGGGTTCTGTTTTTTGAGCAGCTCTTTCCAGGCTTTGTCACATTGTAACATTAATTTCTTAGTATATTTTGTTAGCTGTGGTGTAGGATTGGATTTGACCCTTTTGGTACGTGCTGGGGCAAGGTTACCGAGAACTTTTGGGAATATCTTGTTGAGGCATGTTACAGCAGAGTGCAAGGGAATAGACTTTTAGTATTTCCAGTTATATTTTGTTAAAGATTTGATAACAATATCTTTGTCAAAGTTTTTGTCAGTTACAAAGTTGGTTTGTAAATTATATGTTTATCCTAGATATTGTATCTTCTGAGAGCATAAGTAGGTAGATGGACACTTAGGCTGGCTGGAAGGCTACTGGCTGTCCCAATTTTGTTGGTTCTATTAGTATATACCAATCTAAGGTTTATCTCCTACCAGAAATGTTGTGGACACTAGTTAATAATGTAATTAACTGTGTAAAACCATATAGGTTTATGTAACCAAATGGTGTGCTGCTATCAATAAGCTGTCAGTTTATATTTAGGTCTCGTAGTATTATTGCTTCATGGTGGATATGATGGTATATCCAGTATAAGATATTTTACACAATGATAATGTTTTTCCCTGGTGGATATATATGGCTGCTAAACAAAGCTTTTTCCTATAAATGATTCTGAGGTGTGGTATAAGTATCTCTGCAATATTAAATTGTGAAATCTCTCTCTAGGTTTAATGTCTCCAAGTCTTTTGGGTTTCTATAACCATGATGGGAAGAGACCCCATTTCTAATTTCAGGGTATAATTAAAGTTCATGAAATTAGTATTGTTTCAATCTTTCAATCTTTGATGTTAGCCATGTGTGTTCTTTACAGCATCTGCAATGTGCCTAGAATTGACATCTTTTGCAAGTCATACGGAGTTACATGCTTTGGTAGCATATCTAAGTATGACTGTAAATTCTTTTTTTTATGAAACCCATTGCTCCTACTACTATTGGAACTGTCTGGTATCTTTCTTCCACATTGCTTTTGTCTCTCTCTATCTCTCTCTCTCTCTCTATCTGTATGTAAAACACTGTAATCACCGGGTGCAGTAATTCCAGTTATCAATGCTACTTTTGTCTTCCTTTCATGGACTACTGTATCTGTTTTTCTCACATCTGTTTTCTGAACTGTTGTTAATGCATGCTTATGTTTCCAGTGCTTCTCAGCTACTTCAATATTATAATGTTTGCCCAATCCCCAATGCAACAGTCTTGCCACATTATTATAACTTTCAGTATATAGGTCCTCTGTCATTTTTGTCACCTTCAGTTGCTGTCTGATTTTTGTCTACTTCTGGTTTGATTTCTATTCATGCTTGACACCTGACTGCTTCTGCTAAACTTAGCAGAGGTCATCTTAGACTTCTCCTCATGTTTTAAAACTTTCACTATGTTTGGATCTGCCGAGGTCAGCAGATAAATATGTAGCTCTATACATGTAATCAATTTCAAGGAGTCTTCCTTCAGAGTGAGGAATATATAATCTTGGTATACACTGTTTTTTATAAATTATTTGATAAGCGTGAAGCATTTTTCTTGTTTAGGTTCATAGGTTCATAGGTGGGTACTAGGCTATCTGCTCAAAGGCATTTATAAGCTTAGCCAGAATGTGTTGGCTTTCACTGTCCCCTTAGCTTAGTTCCCTGTGCCTCTGTCCAGCAAAGCCACTAAAGTGATCCCCGAGGTAAACTTTCTATTTCCCATCCACTCGTCAAGGTTTCCTTTGAAGAGTGTTAGCGAGGAGCTCTGCCTAATGTAAATTGGGATCTTGTTCCAAAGCATGGGAAATCTCTGGTACAGGAATCTATCCCTCCAGCACATCCTATTTATTGTTGTGGTGAGGTTTAGATCCCTAGAGCATGTGGCTCGAGGGGATAAGGTTTACTTTAGGTGGAGCATGTCCATCAATTCTGGGTTGGACATGGCCTTATATGTCAGGTAGAGATCACCTCTGAGTAGGCGGTATGCAACCAAGTACAACTGGAGTTCCTTCAGTCGAGCTGCATAGGGCATCTGTTTGAGGCCATTGATCCTCTTGGTGAGGTACTTCTGTGGTCTTTCCAGCTGTTGCAGGTGTCTTGTAAGGTACATCCCAAATGGGGTGTTGTACTCTAAGATGGGTCTGATGAGTGATGAGTAGAGGGGCACAATGACCTCTTTTGATCTGGATGCGAACCCTTTTGTGATTAGGTGGGCCATGTAGAAGGATTTTCTAACCACTTTGGCAATGTGATTATCAAAGGTGAGATTACTATCTACTTGGGTCCCCAGATCCCTTATTACGTCTTCCTTATTTAGGGGACTACCACCTATGTGGTAGTTTGTGGGTACTTTGTTTTTTCCAAAGGGGATGACTATGCACTTTTTGACATTTAGCTTGAGGCCATGATTTTGACACCAGGTATCTGTCACAGTGAGACCCTTTTGGGGGATATCTGTGACCAGCCAGAGAGTCAATTATAGTTCCTAGTTTGCAGCTGTCTGCGAACTTGGTCAGCCATAGTTCTCCTGTGCTTGCCTGTACCTCTGAGACGTATATACCGAACAGGAGGGGTCCTAGGACTGAGTCCTGAGGAACACCATTTGTAACCGGTTTAGAGACAGACCTAGCTCCCGCAACTCTCACCATGTGGGTTCTGTCCATGAGCCAGTTGGCAACCCATCTTGTGATGTAGGGGTTTATGTTCAGGCTGGTGAGCTTGTCGATAATACCAAAATGGGGAATGGTGTTGAAGGCCTTAGAAACATCTAGGTAGGCTGTGTGTACCATCGTTCCCTTGTCTATAGCCTTGGTAACTGTCTCAAAGAAGTCCACCAGGTTTAGAAGGCATGATCTTCCCTTAACAAAGCCAAACTGGATAGGGTCCAGTGTTTGGAGGTTCCCAATGTCTCTGTTAATGACTTCCATGATGAGATGCACTCCATAGCCTTGCAGACCAAGTTAGTCAGGCTTATAGGGCGATAGTTCCTGGGGTCTGTTGTAGCTCCACCTTTGTGCAGCAGAATAACCATTGCTGTGCACCACTCTATGGTTATGTAACCTGTGGAGAGGCTGAGTTTGAACAATGTGTTTAGGTGAGGGGTTAGTTCGTCTTTGAGCTTGTGTAGGACACAGCCTGGGACACCGTCCTGTCCCATTGATGCTGGGTTTTTGGCTTTGGAGAGGGCTGTTTTAACCTGAGTGTTTGTAATTTCAGGGACTCTACATTGTTCTGGTATGGTTATGGGCCCTTCTGAGGGTGAGAGGAGGGTAAAGTTTGTGCTGAACCTATCTGCCAGGATGTTGGCGATATCGGTCGGTTCAGTGTATTTTGTGCCATTCTGCACTAACTCCGAGGAGATCTGAGCATTGCCATTTAGATTCTTGACATAGCTAAAAAATGCCTTGTGTTGTCTTTGGAGTCCCTGGCAATTTTTCTTTCAAAGTTCGCCTTGGATGATTTTATGAGGGATTGTAGTTTCTTGCTGATACTGATCAGGGATGTCTTCCCTTCTTGGGATTTTACTCTTTTCTGTACTAGTTTCCTCCTTCTATTGTATAGACTGGTTTCCTTTTCTTGGAGGAATGAGTCTTGGTTTTGCTTGGTATGGCATGATCCATGCATTCTTGTAGCTGCCCATAGAATGCATTAGTAAAGGATTTTGCCGCTTGGACAGTGTTATCCTTCAGCATGGGGGCTTTGAAACTTTCCACCTCGGTCTTAAGTAATGTGAAGTTTGCTTTTGAAATGTTTTTCATGGAGGCTTTCTTATCCATGGGTGGGGGCAGAATATGGCTATCCAAAGGGATTTGTTTGTGGTCAGATCTAACCAGCAAGAGGTTGACCTCTGGTGTGGAACACCGGTCGCCCATGTTGGTGATAACCAGGTCCAATATGTGGTCACCTCTGGTGGGAGTGTTGACCAGTTGAACCAGGGCATTTGAGTTTATAAATTCTAGGAAAAGTTGGGCAAGGGAGTTAGTACTTGAGTAGTTCTCCCAGTTAATGTTTGGGTAATTGAAATCACCCAATATTAGGGTATTTGGTAGGACCTTTATGTTTCCCAGTGTTTCCAGAAATGTGGAATGGGGGTCCTGGGACATGGTGGGTGATCTGTAGCAAGCTACAATTTGAATTGCAGTTTTGCCCATTGTTAGTTGCACGTGGATGATCTCTGAAGCATCGTGCTGTGCCACTAACCTGGAGGTGTGGGTATCCTTGATGTATATGGATATGACCCCGTCTTTTGTATTTCGGTTTGGGTTCTGTGGCCGAAATGTATGGTATGAGTTGTAGCCTGGTAGTGCTAGGGTGCTCTCTGGAGCCTTAAACCAGGTTTCTGTTACTGTACATATATCAGTTTTCTCCATACTGAGGAGTACCTTGAGTGCATGCATTTTGAGGTTTAGACTTCTGGCATTGAGTAGCATTACCCTCAGTTTTTTGTTACTTGTACTATTTACGGCGGTGGGTTTGTCTTTTGAGCCTTGCCTTCTGTCCAACTGATCCAGTATCTTTTGGGGCCAATTAATCACACCAAAACTGTAAGTTAAAACAGGAAGAGTAGATTGGTTTGCACCAAGCCCAGGAAGACTAAGCAGAGGTTTACATATATGGCTAAGTATTTAGTGCATTAGCTACAAGATCGTGTAGTAAACGAGGAAAGGAACAGCAACGGATCAGTCCATATCCCAAAGTATTTCAATAGATTAACCATCTTAGTGGAACTGCTCAGTGGGTCATTTACAATGAGGGATTTTACTCCACTGAGACTTTAAAGGGTACCAGAAATCACAGAGGTTGTTGTTTTGTGGCATTCACTAACAGTATATTGGGAAAAAAAAATCCAATACCATAGCGTGGTAAACTCTTGTAAGGTTTTTTTGTAGCTCAGTGGTTTTGGCATCTTCCACCAACAAAGGGTAATATGCTTGTCATATTATGTTTTAATTTAGTTCTGGCAAGTCTAAATCATTAATTTAAAAAAATAGGTAGAAAGGCATAGTTTTCTTGGAGAGGAACTCGAGGAGTGAAATGACTCATACTACAGATTCTATCCAGATATGCAACAAGACTGTAGAGTTCTAGATCTTCATATGGAAGTGTCTTTATCAGTATTTTATATGCCAGCCTCATTGGCTAAGATATTTCTGAGAGATCCCCCCTGAATGTTATACATATAGGAATGGTTCAGAATACATAGAGCATGTGTTCTACGAACATTCTAAGATGACTTCATTCAAGATGGATTATAAAATAAGTATGTAACAGGATTTTGCCTAGGCACATGGATGTTAGTGCTATACTGCTGTTGACTATGGAATGGAATAGAGAGGGTTGGAACAAAGGTGAGTGCATTCTTTGGGTACTTTTAATGCTGACAGCCAAGAAAGGTACTACAAGGTGGTAGAAAACAAGGATGCCTTCTTTACAGCAAAATTCAGTACAATTAATAAATGAAAATTGTTGATATCACAAGGTGCTAGAAATCAAGAGTCCATAAGTCATGTATCAGCATTAGGGCCATATGCTATCTAATAATACTAACTCTAAGATTTCTGGCTCAAACACTTTCTCCCCAGCCCATAAATCCAGTTGTCTCTTAAACGATTCTAAGTTCCTACTGTCTGTGATTTGAAGTGGTAATTTATTTGATAATATCACCAATCATTATGTTAACTAAGAATGAAGAACTTTGTCATTACGGTACCAAAATCAGACTTCATAGCCTGGTGTCTCTTATACTGTAGCTGTATTTTTTTAAGTCCAGGATAGCTTGCAAACTAGATTCATGAAAGCTGTTTCAGGCAATCATTAATTTACCACCTATGTAATAATAATAGAAAATAAAGTGAATTGTTGCATCAATTATTGCAAGTATAATCTTTGTATAGTAAAATCTTCTTAATGAATTTTCTTTGTACTTTCTCAAGATAATTCAGTTGACCTGCATTGTATGTTCAAAAAATGTTAATGTACTCTAAGACTGGCCTAAAATATGTTTTATATAGTAACATAACACACATTTCATTTAAAGTGATAAGATGTTTAACATGTATCCCATTTGATATATAGCTTTATTACTTATCATGTGTCAAAGGAAAGAATAGTGGTCATGGTTAGGTTTTTATATTGGATTACCTCCTTTGTAATTGTTCTAGTAGGTACACAGGTAAATGAACTGAAATCTTTCCAAAATACATTACATTTCTCATAAATACAATGTGTATCTGTGTTGCGTTCCATAATCACCAATCTTTCTCATATAAGAATTTAAATAATCAATACCAAATTAATTTTGTGCAATGAACCCAGTCTTACAATCATCTGAATACTTATTCATCCAACATATTTTACATCTAAGAATGGAGGCAAATTCAATATTATATAATATCAGTCCAAGATCCAAGTTTTGATGAGCTCCAAGATGGACAGAAAGAGAGTTAGAGCTTATTGTCCTATATGATTGCACATTGGAATCTACTGGTTAAAGATGGAATAATCCATTTTACCAGGAATATATTGAGTTTTGCTTTGATTAGGCATTGGTAAATTATGTGGTAAGGAAGGGGGTCAAAGGCTTTATAATCTACCCAATCTTTTTCAGTCAAATATTACATAGCTCATTTAAGTCCTGCCATCTTTTTAACCTCAGTCCTCCCTTGTATGTATTGTTCCCACAATTCCCATTTTTCCTATGTAGTTTGCTCCTACCCCTTTCTAAAGATCTGAATTCCACTTGTTTTATCTCTTTTACTATATTTACTGCTTCTAGTATAGTTGGTTTAGATTTTGATTTCCATTTTCTAGTAATTGCTTTTTTGGCAGCCAATATTATTAGACACAGCAAGGCCTTACTATGCCTAGACAATTCCAATTCTGTATCATAGCTCAGAAAAATCATCTCCCTCATCAGATCAACCTGCCGACCCAGCATCTCCAACAGTGCATCCTGCAGGGACTCCTTAAAATCTGCCAATTCACTGCACTCCTAGAAAACATGTTCCCAAATACCTCTTTCTTCCCTGTCATACCTACAACATTTGCTGTCTGCCTGAGGAAAATTTTCTGGAGTCTACTAGGGGTATAGAAATATATATGCAAATATTTCCAGGCAAAAATCCTAAATCTTGTTGCATATTTGGGAGATATACATATATCCTCCCATTGTTTCTTTGTGAATTGCTTATCCAATCTCTCTTCCCAATACGTTCTAACCTCCTCTGATTGATTATTATAGTTATCATGTAATATTGTATATGTCTCCTGTAGCATAGCTATTTGCACTCTACATTTTTAATATAGTTCACTACTCTTTCTTTTTTGTATTTATCTGTGAGGCCATTTACATTTAAAGACATTAAAGAAAGCATCATTGTATTAAAAATATTATTCCCACCTTTCATGTATAACACATTTTTTGTTAAATGTCTAATTCCATCTTCTGTGTTACATGCATACACTGTTTGGCAGGTTGAACTTTTATACAGTTGTTTTTTGTCAGAACCATTTCAGCATATGTCACATCTTATAAAACATTTTGTTTTATTGAAAACCCTCAAACAAAAAAACAAACACACACCCAATACCCCCAAAACCTATTAACTTATTACTGACACACAGAAATATGAACACCTTCAAATATTGAAGTTTTACCCTCCTAATAGGAACAAAAGTCCCAAACTGACAGCCATACTCATAGATTTGAGTTAACCTAAAAGAAAGGTTATCCATGCTAAGATGCATATTGCAGCCTGTGCTTCTACTAAGTGCTGATTGGTTTTGTCTTATCTTTATAGCTCTCCCAGCTGGGAATACCCTTGAATGCTTTCAAATAACATTAACTACCTTACAATAGTGCCTTAATGCTTTCAAAGAACATTATCTACCTTGGAAAAAACCCTGAATGTTTTCAAAAACATTATTTCCTAGCCAGTTTCTCTTTTCTTTTTTTTCCACAGCCAATCACTCTCCACCAGACAGTAGTCAGTTTTGCTTTATCAGATTGTCTCCATGGAGACATGAGAACCAGGCAGATAGCTTCTTTTTATCAGATTGTTTCCATGGAAACATGAAGACCAGTTGCAGAATTGCTACTGAGCATACATGTATTTGCTAGAAAAAATACTCATAATATTCAATGTTCTTTTTCATTTACTTGCTCTCTTAAAACTTGTTACTAAGTCAGTTTAAGGTCTTTAATCCAGTCATTCCCACATGCAAGAATGAGAAAAAAACACATCATTTTTTTCTTTTATCATGATTTTTTATACCAGGCTTTTTTTACATTGCAGTGCTTACATTTCTTAAAACTAAACAAGAAGAAAGAAAGAAGGGAGAAAGAAAAAAAAAAGAACACTAGCACCTGTTTACAATTCCCAATTACATTTAAAAAAACAACTGAAACAAAACTTTACTTTATAGCATGTAAAGAAAACCACATGCCACAAAATTAGTACTATTTAAGAAAAAATCTTTGCTTACAGGACTTTATTGAAAACGGACACCAGTTGTCCAGCTGGCATCCTGGTAAACAAATGTTAAATAAATAATAATAAATAATTATTCTCCACAAACACTCTGCTGTATCCTGCTTTTAGTACTTTGTCCTTCTGCCACAGTTTTGTCAAAATCAACTCCTTCCGCTGGTAGGATTGCATCTTTACTATTAAAGGTCTAGGTTGCTTTCTTAAAGCCAGGTTTGGAGCATACATTGTACCCTTTCAACTAACAACTCCTGCTGTGAAATACCAGTCCAGTTGCCTATTTGTGCTTTCATAAAATTAATGTAGTCTGTTCCTTCCAGCCTGTCTGGGATAGCTAAAATTCTCAGGTTTTCTCTATGTGCTCTGTCCATAGCTCTCAACCTTCCATCTCCAAAATGAGGAACACTCGCCTTCATAATGTGGAACAAATGGGCAGAATGTGGAACTTATACTAATGGCTTACTAACAACCTCTGCTAGGAAGGTCATAGGAAGGTTAAAATATGCTGGTTTTACTTATAAAGAAGATCCTTTCATGAATTAATATGATTAATTTCTGTTTATCATGGATTTCACTGAAAGAAATTCCTAACACTGAATGTGTGACTGACTCTTTCAATGTGGAACTTTGAGGAACATGAACGTTTTAAGACCCCAAATGAGGTACATTCCTCGTAATGAGGTACACTTGAAAGGTATGGCTCTGTCCTCTAATTCTATTATTTTTGAAACATCTCTTCCTGAGCAATCTCATATTCAGCCAGCCTTTTCTTCATTTCAACCTCTGATTTTTGCAGCTTTTTCACCTCATCTGAATATCTGTTTCAAGCTTCTTCTATTTTTTCCAGTCTTTTGTTATTTGTGTTGATACACTCCATCAGTGTTTTGTTGAGTTTCACCAGGTCTGTATACAGTTGTCTTATATCTTCCTGTAGGTTATTTGATGTCATGTCTGAAGGTTGCATTGTTTTTTACTAAACAGCTGCAGAACTTTCCACAGTCAGTGTTTCTTCCTCACTTTTTGTAGCTGAATTTTCCAGGTCTTCTGCGTTTCTTTATTCCTAGCACCCAGACAGTGCACTTACTAGCCAGTTACTGAAATTTACCCATAAACACAAGTCTACTGGCATTATCTGCTGAGTTTCAGTTTTCACACTGGAAGAGCTGTTATTCAATGTGCAGCCATCTTGGAAGCCCAAAGCAACTTCCTTTTTATTCTTATTTACTAACACAATTAAAGATATTATTCTTTTAATATTATCCTGAGTTTGTCAGAAACATAACCAGTTCCATCTTTGTCTATCAGTGTGGGAATAAATTATTTTGATCTATCTGCTAATAAAGATATGAACATTTTAATAATGAGATGGGTCTGTATGCAGAACAATCAGTAGGATCTTTACCACTTTTTAGAACTGGGTTAACTATTGAATATTTCCAAGAGAGGGGTATAATTGAGTTTTTTGAACTTCTAACAAAACTTTGGAAAAAAGAGGTATTAATTTTAAAGGAAATAATTTATACATTTCTGGAATTAATCCATCAATTACAAGAATTTTATTAACTTTATGTTCTTTCATTTTCCTTTAACCTCTTGAAAAGAAATTGGTTTATTGAGTTTAGATTTATTCTCTTCGGAAAGTTTAATCATTTTCAAACTTTGAAAATGCTCTAGATGAATGTCACTGTTGAAGTGACACCCCAAATTCATGTAAAGAAATGGGAAAAAGGGGTTGTGGATGGATGGATGGATGGACGGATGGCTGGCTGTACAAATGGATGGAAAATGTTTTCATATCATTAATATTTGATAATTAGGAATATTTAAGTTATTATAGTAATTTCTAAATTCAAATAAAATACCTTCACCATCAGTTTTAGATTCATTTTCCCTTTATTTATAATTTCTTATATATGATTTGATGTAGAATTTATTTTTGATTTCAATTAAGTTATGCATTCCTTTTGGGACCATAGTTTATATTACTGTTTTTAATTTTTCAAGCACTATTGCTGGCTTATGAGATACAATAGATTTATATTCTTTATTCATTTTATTTATCTGAATAAGTATGGATTTATTCTCCTTCTGAAATACTTTATCAGCTATCTGTAATTTATCTTCCAAGTCTTTAAAATTTTTTGTCCAACATTTTTATTTTCCCTTTGCACAAATTGAATAGTTTGCCATATAAATAAGCTTTAAGCAAATCCCATAACATTAAAATGTTAACATCTTTATCATAACTGCAATCTACAAGCAATTCATATCTTCTATGGACCATTTTTAAAATCTTCTAGTTTTATTAAATATGATAGAATCCTGGAAGTTATTGTTATTTTTAGAATCAACTGCATCCTTTAGATACAATGAATTATGATCTGAGAAAGGACAAGATACTAATTTGATTTTTTTTTTCATTTTAAATATTGTGATTATAATACATTTATCAGTTCTTGAATGTGTAGCAAACATGTGAATAATGAGAATAAATAAGTGGGTTTCCATCCATTTTTAAGTGGATAGCTATCCAATTTTAAGTGCAACAGAACAAATCCTAGGATCTCTATTAGATATTGTTCCTTGTTTACTAAAATACAATTAAAATCACCCCCTGTTATAACACTTCAATTCATATTATTAAGAATAATATTTAAGTGATTCTTTGTTATTTTAGCTCACATACCTGGAAACCAGAATAGATTAACCAACTCCAGACTGCATTATTAAACTCCAAAACTAACATAGCAAATAGAGCATTCTGTTCTTTTCGCTTGAATAATATTTTAGGCATTAAATTATTTTCCATAAAATAGATACATACCTTCTTCTAGTTTTAAAACTTGATTGAGCTAGAATGTCAAATTGTGGAAACTTAAAACATTATTTTCCTTTCACAAATATATGTTTCTTGTAAATATACAACTTGAATTAAATTTGAATTAATGTATTCATACAGATTATTTTATTTATATCACAAAGACCATTAACATTCAGAGATAAAATGTTTAAATCCTTTAAATATGAAATAAATGCTAAATATATTAACCTTTCCTTTTAGTAAAAATCTCCAATTTTCCCTTTAACATCATCGCCTAATAATCTAATTAAACCAAAGTTATTTTTTTGAATATACAATGTTTTATTAAAAATAACAAGTAATTTGTTTAATTATGCGCATCCAAAAATGTAAAATAAATAATACTTAAAAAAGGTTTAAATAATGTAATAAATTAAAAGCCTGCATGAAATCAAATTTGATTTCCAATTTAATAAAAATCAGCCTAATCAAACTATCAAATATAACCATTTACTAGTCAAGAAAGAAAATATATTCAACTCTTAAAGAGCTAAGATGTAACAAGAGTAATATTTAATGGAACAATTGATAAAATTAATAAAGTTTTATATATTTTTATAAAATAACTTTATGATTTGAATAACTTTAAATAATATATAACATCATTTAAAATAGCAATCAAAATATATGATTCCATTTACATAATTAATGTGGAAAATGCTTGCATTAAAATAAAAGAATATAACTACTGTAAAAATAAAAAAAACATATTTCTAAAATGCATGTTTAAAGTTATTTTGATTATTAAAATAATGTTGTTATATTGTTATATTCATCACTACTTAACATTCAATTATATATATATATATATATATATATATTTTTTTTTTTATTGATTGATTGTACATAGCAATTTAAAAAGTGAACAATGTGTAATATTCTATTGGATGTTAAGTCACATAATTTTACATTTGACTGAAGACAGCATCATTGATAAACAGAATAAATGTTGGATATTCCTTAATGTCTCCAGAGCCTTGTATATTAATATGTTAACATGAAAAGTATTCATCTTCTTTAAACATTTAATAATATTTTATACATGCTGAACTTAAATATATATACATATCTTTGTTACTTTATAATGAATTCTGATTCTTTTAAATCATCCTAATGATGATATAATGAGATGTTATATATATCCAAGAAATACAATGTAACTATGCCTGTTAATTTATTCATGTAAATTTAAGTTTTAATCTCTTTGATTTTGGATATAATCATATATACTAATCATAAAGCAAATTAACTGTGACTTTTACAATAATATCGTAAAAGTGCAGAACATTCATAACTCTATAAAAATGTAAATTTATAAAATGCATTTTACAATGTTTTTTTATATATAGATTTATAATGCAAGTCTTGTATGCTACGTGAGTTCTTCTATGTTTTTCTAGGCATAGCACCAGTAGTATTTTCTAGTATCTCCAGATTTTAGTGTATAAGTCTGCCACACTAATAACAATAAATATATCTTCATAACACAACAGTAGTACAAATTTTAGAGAAGAAAAATTCAGAAAGTGTTCCTTCATTGCCTCTTTTATAATTATAAAGCTATAGCATTAGTTATATATACTACATATTTACCTATCAGTATATTTAAGTAGGGATGCTATTATTATTATTATCAAACATCAAATATAAATGTGAGTGTAGTGACCATCAGTAGTCACACTTTTTAATGTATGCATCATAAAGCTCCTCCCATTTTATAGTAATGAAAGAATATAAATGTAACATAACATCTCAAACCTATACACCATATTTCCCAGAATATTCTTTCCTTTGCACATCTCTTCCTCCTTACAAATCTACAGTAACTAAGCTTAAGATATAACATTAATATATTCTATTTTAATAAACGTTAATTATTGAGAATGAAATTCTCAAATAAATATATCATAATATTATTAAGTGAACCAAGAATACAGATTTTCCCCCATCTATAAGTAATGGAACAATTTTCTGCCAATCAGTTCTCACGAATTTCAGAAAAAATATAGAGTCAACATCTGGTATCAGCCCAAAAGTAAATCAAATTAAAAAGACAATGTGCAAATATGATTTGCACACAATTCAACATCCAGACCATAGTATATCAGCTCCCATCAAAACACAATCCCTCAACAAAAGGAATAAAATCTGTCAACCAACTAAAAAGATATCAAAAAGCAATCACGAACTCCAAAATGTTTGGCATGTCTGCACAGCACTCACATGAAGTGCAAAAAATATAACTCAAAAGAGACTACACAGGGATGATTCCTCATCACATGCAACCTTGCTAAACATGTCTCAATGTAAATACACATAAGTATAGATATTTCCCACATCCAAAACCAAACTACTCCATTGAGCATAAAGACAAGCTTGGTAAGCAAGACTGGAAAATGGTTCAAAGCAATTCCTGATCCAAAGTACCAAACTGCAAAACATAGCTACATGAACACACGAATGCAAACCACAGCAATGATCCCCACCTAAAAAGCACAAAGAAACATCCCTCCAGGAGTGACATCACACATGTATTCCTACTTTTATTCTAACCAGTTGCAAGAAAGGGGAGTCCATTACAAGTAATCTATTTTCATAACTGTATCATCAGTTTAAAAAACAAGCAAAGGTAAAGTAAGCAGCAAACAGCAGGCTGCAGATAAAAGAAATCCAAGTTTAATTCATATACAAACTGGTAAGTGCTTTTGCTATTAATCATAGCTTCTTCACACCCTAATAAAACAGCATCTTAACTAAACATTTATATAGCAATGTCATAATACACAAAGCAATCAAACAATTAATTAATTAAAGCTGAATTCACTAAAAAGTGAACTCAGCAAAAGAAGGTAAACATTACTTTTTTCCTTCTCCTTCCGGCTTTCAAACCAGTTTTTTAAGGTGCAAATTCATTTAAACCTAGCCCCATATGAGAATGTAGTTTGGCTATCCATCTTGCTACACCGCTCTCTGTTTCATTTTCAGTATCGCCTAACCTAACATTCTCATGTATAACATCTAACACAATAAAAGAAAACCTATGTTCATTGCCTTTTGCTGTCTTCAATTGTTGATAGATTTTTTCTGCCTAAAGAAACAGAACTTTGTGCTGATATCCAATGACAGGAAAGGGATGTCACCTGATGAGATTGATCTTGCCATTAGAGAAGATGATAGACAATGTGGTGCCTATGAGAGTAAGTTGATTAACAGTAACAGGAAGAAACTTAACTGTGACTTAAGTGACTTTCGTGCTGATCATGTATTTTCTTGGCCAAGAACTGCAACGAGTGAGAAATCAAACACAGTAATACCCTATAATGTATTTGAAGTCTGTGATGATATACCTTAACTAAAACAGCACCTAGTAGCTCTCCTAAGTTAACAACTATGTTTAGTGATACCTCTGTCTATACTACTCCCCCTAGTGAAACCGGTAACCAGGTGCTGTTTACTGCTTACTTTGCCTTTGGATATTTTGAACTGTGACCACTGTTTCCACACATGTGCTTTTTTTTTCTCTCTGCACTCAGTTTTGGTTTCTGGCTACTAGTGTGGTTTGTCTGCTGGTGGGATGTTTATGTTTTACAGTTTAAAAAAATAAGCAATGTTCCAGTCACCAATCAATCACTAATAATTACTTTTCCTTCTTAAAATCACATCATATAGCGATTACATATACACATCAAGTTTGATAGATATTTTCAAGTAACCACACACACACACACACACACACACACACACACACACACACACACACACTATATTTCCCAAACCAGCAACACTCACACTCAACTTTCTGCTCTTTCTGCTGTATGGAACACTTACTCATATTCACAGCAAAACTGCATTAAATTAATCCAAAAGAATTTTAAAAGTAGTCTAAATGCATTAACTATATTGGATTATATTACATTTTCTGTGTAGAACTAAAAAGTTACTTATTTAGATGAATAGGTCTGCATCAGAAAACTATGCTGGACTCAGAAAAAACAACTTGTTAAATTTAAACAATAAAAGAACATGAAATGTGTTAATATGCTTGTGTAATGTCACTTTCAGTTATTTCATCTCAGCACCAGATGGCAATGTTTTGTGCTGTGATTAAACACTGAAAAAAACAGTCAGTAACTGGAGAAAAGATAAATAAATAATTGAGATATAATGTGCCTAAACAGATTTTGCACATCCAAGCATCCTCATTATATCAAATCCAAGTTATAAAGTGTATGATTGAGCAAATATAATTTAAACTCAAATCCATAAGCCAAGAATGTATATTACAAAGATCATGAACTGAAAATAAATAAACCAAGCTATTTCAAAACTTACAAAGTGATATAAAGCATTAAAACTCAAGGATAATGTTTAAGAATTGAAATAAAATGACAATTTTCTAAACACAGACCACATAACACAGATTGTCGACAAGGAAAACTCACTGTAGATGCAATCTGACTTGTACAATATAAATGTGAAATATGAAGTATACTATTTGGTTATCCTACTGGTAGATGAGGCCTGACCCATCAAACTTTGACTGTGTGAGTTGTTACGGCAGTGATTATTTTTGGGGGGAATTTACTCCTTCTTTGAGTTGGTATGAACTCAGAATTAGTATATATATATATATATATATATATATATATATATATATATATATATATATATATATATATATATATAGGTTTGTGGAGTTTGGGGGCGTGTCCACCACATCAGTAGTGCAGGGAAGCTTGCCTACTGCAAAAACACATATGCTTTTGGCAAATGCACTTCTAAGATTCTGATCCGCTGTGTATTCACTTTTTCCCACTCATAGTAGAAGCATACTATTCAGACCCTGTTCATTGTACTAATGCCATTAAAACAGCACACACACATAAAGTGGTAAATCTTTAATTTTAAATGTCTGAGATATTAATTACATTTGTTTTAAAAAAGTTAATTAAATGTGTTCCTGAAAAACTTGAAAGATGTTATATTATAAAACTAAAAATATATTCTGAGAATTTATAGATATTAATATTTTTTGAAGATAGAAAAAAATAAAAAAATAACTATCACCATTTAGAATTATCTAAAGTTGTTTATAATGAACTTCTTGAATGAGAAATTAGTCATTTTACCTTAAAGTGCTTTTTATATAAACTTACTTGATTTCTTTTTCTGTATCTCTTTGTTAAGTATAATTTACTAATAGCACTCTAATGGGAAATGAATAACATTACTTAATGAAAGAAAAGTCTTAATGCAGTTAAGTCTTTTTTTTTCTTCTGAAGAGAATTGTGAATTATAGGTCTTTTGTTTCTTGAATGAATTTCCTTTGGCACACTTTTTTTTTCTGGAGATCATTTAATCCTGCTTGTAGAAAAGTCTGATTCAGATACACTGGTACAAGCAAAGAGAAAGGCATAGCAGAAACTTAAGTGAAAGACCTACTCTGGTAAAGTTTTTAACTGAATTTTGAACAGAAGCTGCTGTTAAAAAAGAATAATTATTAGGGCATATAAAATATTCCCTTATAACTATAAGAATCAATCAGCAGAGGTTAGAAAAGATTGGAAAGACAAACTAAAACAAAAAATTTACAAGAGAACAGTGGGAGGACATATGCATGGCTCCCAAGTATGCAACAAAGTCCAGCAAGTTTAGGATCCTTGCTTGAAAGTATTTGCATAGATATTTTTATACCCTGAGCAGACTTCATAGAAATTTTCCTCATGCAGATAGCAAATATTGGAGGTGTAATGGAGAAGAAAGATGAAACCGTTAACGTACATTTTGGGAGTGCAACGAGTTGGTACATTTAAAAAATTTCCTACAAAGTACTCTGTCAGAAATATCGTGTAAGCAAATGGTTGTAACTAAGGAAATGATTCTTTTGAGCTAGGGCACAGGATCTGAATTGCCTAGATATTGTAAGGCCTTATTAAGTTTAATTTTGTTGGTAGCCAAAAAAACAATTAATAGAAAATGGAAATCAAAGTCTAAATCAACTGTATTTAAAATATTGAATATTATAAAAGAGATAAAATAACTGAAAGAGGGACCTTTGTGAAAGGGAAGGAGCAAAGCATGTAGAAATAAATGGAAACTTTGGGAACAATAAATGCACAATAATGTTCAGGAGGAGGAGTGAGGCTTAAGGAAAGGCAGGAATGCAACAATTTCTGTAATGGTGGACTGATGATAGTTACAAGGAAAGAAAAGACATTTGATGTATAATGTATGTAAATAGAAAAAATGTTAATATGGTTTGTTTTCTTTTCTGTTATTGTATGTTTGCTAATGTCCTAAGTGATAATTTAATAATGGTGTTTAAAGCAAGTTATGTCAATGCAGCAAATTATCTAATAATAAATTATTATTTTATTTATTTTTATTTGACATTTATTAACCAAATTAATCCAACTGAGCTAACAAAGCCCATTTTCAGTGGAGACTCAAGGAAAAAAGCTCCAGTATAGTGACATAATTATTTACAGAAAGTAAAAGTGACATAATTATTTACAGAATGTAAAAATACTAAAAATACTAAACAATATCATGATGGTAGAAATATACATATAAAAGTACATGGAAGTGATGAAGATACATAAGAAGCAAAAGGAAATTGCCATGGTGTATGAAGGCAGAAATAATATTTTAAGCTAACAGTAGTAAAGTTTATTCCTCTTTTTTTGCATTAAAAACCAACACAAATAAATCAGATGTTGCAATCCCTGTGGTTGCAGTGGTGGCATAATAGGATAAAGCCCTGAGTAGGGCCCAGGTAACATGGGTTTAATTAGTGATTTGGCAACTGACAGAGCAGCAGTGATGGATGGGGGTATGCCCATCCTGAGGTGGCAAGTGGTCACATGGGCATTCCCCTTGTTGTGCAGGGAGAGGGAAATTTACGATGGGATTAGGATGGGATCGTGGATGAGCTTCCTCTGAGGCAAGGCAAAATGCTGCACACTCCATTTGCATGCCAGTCCTCACAATGCAACCACATAAGCAGATGGTGGGAAGGGAAACTAAGTGTAGGTCTTAAGAAACAAATTCCCCCTACAACAGTAAGAGTGCTGTCCCCCCTAAGATGCTCTTAGTTCCACTTCAGCCCTGGTCTTAAATGGTGTAAGTCCAGGAGTAGAATAGAGTAACATGTAGACCCAACACTGGACATGGGGCACTGGGAAAGCTGTTAGAGTAAAGTAAGGACACATACCACATCAAAAATGTTTCTATATATGAACAGTTAAGTTTCTGACCCTGAAGAAATTGTGTCTTGTGTTACTGAAATATTGTAATATATCTGCTGAAAAAATTGTCTTTCCCTGTTTTTACAAGTGGACTTCATCCTGTCTAAACAGTAACATAGTTAGGGCGGGGTTATCGGGGCAACTGTGCCGGGCATAAAGCATTGGAGAGCATGATCAGCCATCCATTATCCTGTTCACTCTTAAGTGCAATACCAGTTTTTAAAAGCCGGTATTGCATTTGTGATCAAACATGAACACTCTATGAGTGGCCTAAAAAGTAGTAGTCATTTTTAAATAAAGCCTGAGCAGTGTAGCAGTCCATGCAGGGTATAAACTGTACCAACTACTTGTTACATTTGTAATAAGCAGTTTGCTGCAGATTAAAAGAAAAAAACATTTTTTTTTGTTATTTTTAAACTAAAACTTGAGCATCATAGCATTCCATGCAGGTAGGTTATAAACTGTCTTAACTGTTTACTACATTCGTAGCAAGCAGTTTGCTACAGTTTAAAAGAAGAAATGATTTTTTTTAATCTAAAGTGTGAGGAAGGAGGGGCTGGACACAAAAACGGGACTTGAATAGTTGGGCCGGGGGAGTGTCATGCAACTAGCCACCTGGTTGGTGTGTCAGTAGAAGGAAAATACTTTTTTTTTTGCTCTTTACTTGAAGAGCTGAAGAGACTGACACAGGCTGCCTGTTGAGCCAACTACTTTTCTATGTATCTAAATATATGTGTACCCAAAATAATACTTGAATGTTCCACATATTAACACTTTTTAAAATAAGCCATTTTTATGTAGCCATTTATCCAAGAAAATCAATAGACTTAGGGCAGGCTATGTACAAGGACCCAATGACACAAGTATGAGCAGTGTTCAGACCCACAGAAGGGGTTCCCAGTGGGAATGGGTATGCATTGGGGTTCCGTTCTGATCCCACTGCTGCTCATACTGGTGATAGGCTACATTAGCAAACACTTCTGGGGGAGTGACGAACAAAGCTGCTGTATGCAGGCAATTTGACATTACAAGCAGACTGAGAACAAAAACTTCAGCAAATGATAAGGAAATGGAAAGCAATGATGAAACTTAGTATAGACGAGACAGTTGTCTCTAATTAGTTTTACATAGTGCCTGTTCTACTTCTAGATCGGGCCAGCCTTAGATGAGTTGGTGGCCTAGGCAAAAAGAATCCATGGCACCGCCCCATTGACCAAGCCATCCTGGTTTATTCATTCAACGTGCACTCTAACTCTATAGGAAACAACGTATCAAGCCATGAGGGTTCTTGATGCTCTAAGGTACATTTTACAGTTTTTAATTACCTTTTTCATCCAGTGATTGCTTAAAGAAAAAAACTTTATCAAAGAGGGAAATGTAGTCTTAACTCTTCAACTTTGTTTTTTCCTACTTCCTTTTAGCACATCCTAACATCTCTTCAGCACATTGTAACTTACCAAAAGTACACTGTAATAAGTGCAGTGAAAAGAGATACATTTAGCCAGGAGTTGGGGGGCCACTAGGTCCCCAAACGTCATGGAGATTCTAAATGCTCTGAGGTGCATTTTAGAGATTTTTAAACAACCTTTTTCATCCAGTAATTGATTGAACAAAAACCATGACTAAGAAAAAATGTAGTCATACTCCAACCTTGTTTTTATTCTGCTTCTTTTCAGCTCATTCTAAGTGACCAAGACTAACCTGAAATAACTAAAGTAAGCTGGGGACTGCTACTCACCCAAATGTCATGGGTTTATAGATTTTATGAGGTGCATATTAGAACTTTTTCCCAACCTTTTTAATCTAATGATGGCCTGAACAAGAATTATGTGTACAGAAAAGAAATGCAATCTAAGAAGACAAATGCTTGTGAGGTACATATATCATATCTGGCATATCTGGGAATAGTACCTGTCACGTTACCCCCTACCTCAAAATAGGTTGTCACTTTCTGTGTATCCCACATGCAGTTAAACTGAGATTAAAAATTAAGGCAGAAATGCACAGTCAGATTTCAAGCTGCTGTTGTCATAGCTACATACAACATGCCACCCCACCCCAAAAGACAGTCTCCTCCGGTGTACCCTTCTGATGTCAGACTTAGACAAAACTGAACAATAGAACATAACATATTTGTTGTTTACATACATAAACAGCATGCCTATTCTCATCTAAAAGATAGCCACCTAGATATGGGTCTATATTATAACATCGAAATCTACAAAGATTGAATGTTATAATATCGAACCCTAAACACCGAAATCCGCAAACATCGAACAGTCAGAATGGCGATTTTTTTCCCTGGGAAAAAAAATCGCTATTCCGAGAAACATACACACAACACAAACACACCCAGCAATCCACACACATACACTTAAAATCCTACACCTAAACCTAAACTAAACTTTATATACACTACTAGCTATCCACTTACCTTAACCCAACCCTAACCCTAAGGTCCGTCACTATCACACACTCACCTCACCCGCGCCCTAACCCCAACTCACCTAACCCGCCCCCTAACCCTAACCTACACACAATCGCACACTTATCTGACCCGCGCCCTAAAACTAATGTCCACACAACCGCACACTTACCTGACCCGCTCCCTAACCCTAACACACCTAACCTGCCCCCTAACCCTAACCTACACACAATCGCACACTTACCTGAACCCGACCTGTAATGCTCCAACATATCAAATGCTGAAAACAGCGAAGCCACAGCAACGGCCCACCAAATCCTTTCCCTGGGAAAGAATTCGGTGTCCTGCACCTTCGCTGTTTTCAGCATTCGACATTACGGGTTCAATATTATAACATTCGATCTTTGTAAGATTCAATGTTATAATATAGACCCCTAGATATACCTCAGATGCTTGATTGCAAAGAAAAAAAAATGATTACAATGTCGTTTCCAACTTGTTACTTCTAGAGACGGTACAATGCTCCTATACAAGCTATAGTTAGAATAAAAAAAATTTACAGAAAAAAAAGCATTTATGCCTTGATAGAACCGGTTTACAGTCATTGTTCTTTAATCATGTTTTACAACCCATAGTGTCATCAATCTTGTGAGACTGTGGCACATTTTTCAATAAAAAAACAGTATTACTAATGATCCAAACATTAACAACCAGCACAGATACTGCACATCAAAAGTTGCTCTTGTCAACTGTTAAATTTCTTACCTGGCAAAAATCCTGTCTTGCATCAGTTAAATATTGCAATATATGCGGTGGTGGTGCTGCGGTACCGTTGTCGCCTCACAGTTAGACGTTACCCATTCGATTCTCAGTTAGAGCGTCTTCTGTGTGGCGACATGCGTGAATGGGCATTCCTTCGTTGAAGGTTGTGTGTTAGGCCCAGCAAGCCAGCACGTAAAACTCTACTGCCAATCATTAGCGGACCACAGTTCCGCTGTGGCAACCCCTAACCGGGAAAAGCCGAAAGACACAAACAAACATCTGCTGCCCAAATTCTCTTCCTTTGTCTTGATAGGTACATGTCATCCTGCTTAACATATGTGTGCCCCAATTAGGTTTGCTGTACGCATTTCCACTTTTTAAAATGGGCCATTTTTTTGTGTAGGTATTTACCCCAAAAAATCTTTTTGTTCAAGCTGTCCTGACTCTTTCTGCTATATATGATTTGTGAAAAATATGTCCTAGCACCTGTACAATCTATGCTGTCTAAAAGGGCATTAAGTTCCCTACTAACACTCTGTCAATCCTTGAAGATGAGATCATTTGCACCAGCATGAATAACAACATCTCCATAATGCAGTGTAAAGCCTTACTCACATCCTGCATTTTTGCTCCTGGCAAGTATTACATTATTTGATGTTTATTATCCTCTCTACAATTGTATCATTTCCTGAAATTATTGACTCTCCAATTACTAGTATAGCATTTCTGTCCAGATCTGAAGAGTCTCCCACTTCTAATTCATTAATATCTGCTCTATCAGTTGCAGCAAAGGAATTATCTTCATTAGTCTTATTAATTTCACTATAATTGCATATTTCTTTTGCAAGAATGCAATAATCATCCCACTGTCTTTGTACTTCTTCACCTTGAGCTATGTTTTCAGCTTTGGTCTTTCTTTTCTTTTTACTTACAATAATTTTCTTCAATACTTCCAAGTTCAGTTTTGATTTCGTCCCTTTAGCTTTCCCCTTCTTTTTTTTCTGTTGGAAAAAATGTTATTTTCTGTAGACTGAATATTTTGTGATTGAGCAATGCTAATATTTTGTACAATCTGCATGTTACATAGGTTCATAGGTTGATAGGGGGTTACAGGGCTAGCGGCCCTGGAGCCCTTACAAGCCTAGCCTTGTTAATCCTGAGTTGGCCCAATTGCCCTTGGTTAGATGCATGTAATGCTTTTAAACACATGTGGTGCATGCATACTTTCAAAGTGTAAATATCTTCCTGCATGTTCTTTCTTCTGTATAGTATAGTAGTATGTAAGAATCTTCCTTTTTTATACAATAATAAAAAAAGAAAAAAACTATTTTTCTCATTTCTTTTTTTTTTTAAATTTTAGTATGTAGTAGTATTATTAATAGCATATAAAATCTTGAGAAGCTGAGGAAGGGTTTTTTTGCTTTTATTTGTATTTGTTTTGTGTTTTGTGTTTTATAGTCAGTTTCAGTTTTTCAGTTTCTTTTTTCTTCTTCTTGGACCTAGATGCATGTAATATGCAGGGTGAGTCTATGATAAACACTGACTATCCTTGTCCATGAGGGACATGGGTTCCACTGCTGGGGTGAATTTGCAGTCTCCCATCCATTTGCCCAGGTTGGTCTTGAATAGAGTCAGTGAGGAGCTCTGCTTCACATGAACTGGAAGTTTATTCTAGAGTAGCGGTAATCTCTGGTAGCTATATCTGTCTCTCCAGCATGTTCTGTTAATGTCACAGGATTGGTTAAAATCCCTAGAGGGAATGACTCTTGTGCCATTTGACCTGCAGATGTGCAGCATATCCATCAGGACAGGGTCAGAGACTGCCCTGTAGGCCAGGCACAAATTGCCTCTCAGCAGCCTATATGATACAGAGTACAGTGACGGGGCTTGCAGTCTATCCACAAACATCATGGTTTGGAGGCCTGTATTTTCTTGGTGAGAAACCTCTGTGGTCTCTTCAGCTGCTGCAGGTGTCTGGTGAGGTACATGCAGAAGGGAGCATTGTAACCTGTTAATGGTCTGATGAGGGTTAAGTACTGTGGAGTTATAACATCCTTAGACCTGCGATGTCCTTACTTATGAAATGCACAATGTGGAAGGCTTTCCTTACTACTGTGGAAACTTGGTGGTTGAAATTCAGATAGTTATCTACCTGTGTTCCCAGATCTTGCATCACTGGGTTTGAACTCAGGGGATGCTGTCAATATTATAATTAGCAGGGAATTCTGCTTTGTCTAAGGGGGATAATAGGGAACTTTTTTGCATTTAGTTTTACACCACGGCTTTGGCACCAGTCATTTGTCTGTGTTAGCCCCTCCTGTAATATGTTAACATCATTGGGGGTCTGAATGATTGCACTCAATTTGTAATCTTCAGTGAGCTTGGTAAACCACAAACCATCTACTTTAGCCTAGACTTGTAAGAAATTGATTCCAAACAGTAAAGTGCCCAGCACAGACCCTTGTGGTATGCCACTGGTGACAAGTCTACTTGAAGAGGTGGAGTCACCAACTTTAACAGGATGTGTTCTGTCAGTGAGTCAATCCCCAGCTAGGAGAGTTTCTCAATAACACCTGAGTAGGGGATTGGGTCAAAAGCCTTGGCTAGGTCAAGATAGGCAGTATGTACTCTTACCTTAATTCAGGACTTTGGTGACTTTCTTGAAAAAGTCTACTAGGTTTAATAAGGATGATCTACCCTTAATGAAGCCAAACTGGATTGAGTCTAGAGTTTGAAGGTCACCTATGTCCTTACTGATAAAATCCATAATGATTATTTCCACAACCTTTTAGATGAGGCTGGTTAGATTTATGGGTCTATAGTTCCCAGGGTAGGTAGATGGCATGCCCCCCCCCCTTGCACAAGAGGGTTACTGTTACAGTTCTCCCCTCTGTTGGAACAAAGCCAGTTCTCAGGCTCTGGTTAAAACGAATGCCAAGTGGGTCCACTAGGTCCTATTTTAGATTGCTTAATAAGCAACCTGGGATGTTATCTGGTCCCACTGAGGCCATGTTTTGGCCTTGGAGAGCACAGATATGACCTTAGCCCTAGAGATACAAGGCAGAGGACTACTGTCAGGCATACTTTGGGTATGGTTGGTGGGAAGAGGTGGATAAAGTTTGCGCCAAATCTGTCAGCCAGCAGGTTGGCAATTTCCTCCAGTATAGTATGAGTGGTACCATCTGCTACCAGTTCGGGACATAGCTGGGCATTCCCTTTTAGATTTCAGATGTAGTTAAATAATGCCTTATGATTATTCTTAGCTAGGGGTGTATTTTACCTTCATAATTAGCTTTAGAGGACTTTATAAGATGTCTGATTTGCTTGTTCAAGCTGTGGAGGGAATTCTTCCTCTGCTGAATCAGTTCCCTCTTCTTCTTAGACATCAGTTTCTTCCTTTTGTTATATAACCTGTTTATACTTGAGGTCCACCAGGGTGGCTTGATTTTTTTGGGAGGACCTGGTTTTAATATGGTCAAGTACAGCTGTGTCTATACAGTTGCTTAAGTGTTTACACAGGGCATTTGTGTACACCTCTGCATAGGAGTCATTATTGTCTATGATTGTGGGGGGGGTTATAAAACTTTTTATACCGTCGCTTAGTAGGCTGTAGTTTGCCTTGGAAAAGTTTTTCAGCTTTCTTGCTCCTGTGGTGGTGGTGGTGACAGGTTCAATAGTTACTTTGAATAAGATTGGTTTGTGGTTCGATCTTGTCAGGGAAAGCATCACATGGGGGGGGAGTCCAGTGACCCCCATGCTGGTGAGTACTATGTCTAGGGAATTTGAGTCCCTTGTGGTGGTGCAGACTATCTGTTCCAGAGCATTTGTATTGATAAAGTCTAGAAACCTCTGGGTAAGTATGTTCATGCTCATGTATGTCACCCAGTCGATGGGAGGATAGTTGGAATCTCCCATGAGTTAAGTATTGGGCTGTATGGCTAGTGACTCCAGTAAGTCCAGGTAAGTGGTGTGTTTTTCTTGGTGCATGGTGGGGGACCAACAGCTAGCAATGATGTGGTAGGGTATTTTGCCTTTAGTTAATTGGACGTGGAGTAGTTAAGAGAGTTGTACTGTCTGACCAGTCTCAAGGAGTACTTGACTTTAATGAAGATGGATACACCTCCACCTTTGGTTCTTTCATACTCATTTTGAGGTCTGAACATGTGGAAGGCATTGTAGCCTTGCACGGCTGGGGTGCTCTCAGTGGTCTTGAAGCATGTCTCAGTGACTGCATAGATGTCAGTATCTTCCAAGGTGAGGAGTGCTTCCAGGGAGTGCAGTTTCATGTTTAGACTTCTAGCATTAAGCAGCAGAACCTTAAGTTTGTCTCAAGTGGATTTTGTTACATCAGAAATTTTGCTGTTTTGACATTGCCTGAAAAGGGCACAATGGGGAGGCAAGCCCTTTTGCCAGTATCCAAAAGCCTAGAGAAGACAGGTGCAGACCATCTCTGGCAAAGCAGTGTGATCTGTCAGCCATGTCTTCCCAGGCTGTCAGATACTGGATCCACCTGGACTGAAACCACAAGCTAAGCCAATTGTTAAAGTCAATCATTTTTTGTTTATATTGTGGCATCATCCTAGGTGAAGGTAGATACCTGCCTGTGATACATAATCTGACAGTTCAGTCATATCTCTCTTCATATAGTCCAGAGAGGTGCATCTCAAGTCATTCACCCCAAAATGGACTAAATGACAGACTCATAACAGTATTCATTGTTGAGCGACTTGAGTGCATATGTGATTTGACAGATCCTATCACCTGACAGGCAGCTGACTGTGACCTTCTCCTTGTCCGGCCTGGTAAGGAGAACATCTATGTTCTAGGCTTGTAAATGTGAACCTATGAACCTATCTGTGTGTCTCACTATAGGGTCGCCTATGACCAAGACATTAGGTTTGGAGGTGTTTTGCCTTAGGGGCTTATTTGCTTAGACACTGGTGTATGCATTATTATATGTAGTGGTTTCTATTTGCATAGCAGTGTGTGCAGGTGTTTTATGTTTGGGAGGTCTCTGATCTTTTGGTAGACTTCTAGTGAGTACCTTTGTGTATGTGGGTTTATGTGTCATAACCTCATTTTGTGTGAGAGGTGAGGTGTGTGTGCTGACAACCTGTTTGACATCCAGTTTCTTGTTATGTGAGAGAACTGATTCCAAATTCATAGTGTAATTACATCTCTCACATGGGGTATTTGTTTTAGGAGTAAGTGGTTGTCAATATAAATGAGGCAATTACTACATTACTACAGGATGCCCATGTCAATCAGGCTGGCTGGTGAAATGATAGGAAACTGCCCGTTCATTATAGCAGGTTTTTACCATATGCACTATTAGGGAATGAAGTGGGCTAGTTTGACCAATTTTTGTTCTAGGACTAACAAAGGTGCTTGTTCTATTGAACTCTATGGATGAATATGGCAATGTTGCTCAGTGTACTCATAGTGCAGTAGGGAAGCTTGGGAGGGTGCCACTGACAGATGTCTAGGGAAAAACTGAGTTTCAAGGCGTTTGCGTCTATACAGGGGCACTGCTAACCTCTGTTGTACTGTGCTCTGCAGCACACAAAACTGAGGCTTAAAATAGGAGAAATTAAAACACTTTTAAATTAACCTAATAATAGGAACTCACACAATGATCCTTCCTCCAGCAATCCCCAGCTCAGACAAGGCTAGATCCACACTCTTCTGCCACAAGGGTGAAGGAGATCCCTTCTTAATGTAAGATGTCTGGTTTTTTGCTCAAGTGTATCAATAACAGGCTAGATTCAGCAGGCCTGAATCTAGTCTATGTTATCTAGGTATCAGAACAGTGCAAATCAAGTGCAGAGAATGAAGCAGTCACAAACAGTAAAACAGTGGAAAAAAACAGAAATTATGCAACACTTAGATAAAATACAGTTCAAAAGTGAAGAGGAATAACAAAATATACTTATTTTCTTGTTTTTCCTTGGATGCCTTGAATTAAAGCAGAAACACTCTAGACCGCTGGCAAAGGAAGCCAAATGAAGAGCAGCTCCGGTTAATTGTGCTCAAACTCGCGCAAATGTGTGACTTAAATACAGGAAAATTAAACACTTTTAAGTTAATCTACCAATAGGACAGTTCACAATGAACCTTGCTCCAGCAATCCCCAGTTCAGACAAGACTGAATCCACACTCTTCTGCCACAAGGGCACATGGGGAGCCCTTCTTAATGTAAGATGGCTGGTTTAGTGCACGAGTGTATCAATAACAGACTAGATTCAGCAGGTCTGAATCTAGTCTGTGCTACCTAGGTATCAGAACAGTGAAAATCAATTGCAGAGAAGTGCAAAAAATTAATTAGGGCCCTTTTATGTATTTCCCAGCTCAGGTAGACCAGGTAAACACCTACTGCCACCAGCTGAACAATCCCAGTCTTCCCAGTTCAAAACCATAGTAAAAGAGTGTCGGAGTGAAACGCTACCACAAACAAATATAAACAGTGCGAAATGCTACCACAATCTACAGCACTGTATTTTAAACAGCTTACAAAAGTGTGATTATTCAGTAAAAGTACTTCGCTTTGAATAAAGGAGCCAAGAGCTACTCAGTTGCACAGAATTTATAAAGGCACTAAAAACAAGATAAGCTGATTAATTAACCTTCCAGCCAATAAAACTACATTCAGAAATCTCAAATGTACTCCAGCCTAAACAGACCAGGCTACCTCCCAGTGCACTAGATAGAAAATCCACTGACCTCTTTTGATGTAAAAACAATTGTTTGCTAGAGTATAAAAGTACACTACTTTATCCAACGACTAGCTAGATAATGAAATCATAGGTTCATAGGTGTTTACTAGACATAAGCCTAGCCATGGATCCCAAATCTCTGACAAGTTCTTACACCCTTGATAACTGCAAGCATAGGCCTGAAATCAGATCAAGCAGAACAGACAATGAGGGGTAAAAAGCACTTTTTTCAATATAAGCACAAAGGAAGGCAAATCAATAATTCAGGATATCAACAGCAGTGCAGTAAGAGAGGAGCTTATTAAGCTCAATTTATAGTAGGGGTGGGCAGCTTAAAATCTCCAGGTTTAAAAAGCAGATCAACAAAGGAGATGGTGGGTGGGAAACAGCAGGGAATCACCAGCAGTGCTGGACCTTATGCAGGCTTCAAATCTTTTCAGGCAAAGACAAAAGTCCAAAATTTCACTGTGTATTTAAGTATCACTCAAGAGACAACTTAACCAATAAAAACATAACGTGAAATATGCAACCTAGATAATTTGACTGACCCACTCTCACATAGAACAAAAACACCAGGACAAGCACATTTCTTAAAACAGAAAACAAAATAGAGCAGGTATCAGAAGAAGCTCTGTCAGTCACAGACAAAAAGTATATGTGTCCTTACCCAGCAGGGAATCACCAAAGCTAGCCCTGGGATTCAATAATGCCTAAACTAAGTGTACATTAAGTGTACACTGTTCTGAGTGAACAGACAACACATGCATAACTCACACCTTCTTCCTTCTAATTTTAGTTTTTTACTGATTTTCTTGCAGCTTTAAATATTGACAGGGACTCAGAAAGGTTACCACAAAGTGCAGAATAAATGTACATTTAGTGTAATCTTTCTGAGTGACTAGAAAGCACAAAAATGCGTTAGCGATGTTCTTGAATACATATCATGTACACTTAGTGTAGCTGTTATTGAATCTGGCCCACCTTTTTTAGTATATATTCTCTTTGCATTACAAATATTAATCAGTTTCTTTTTTCTTCCTTATTATTTGCTGTGAATTGTTCCTTTCTGTCTCTTTTTATTTTCTTTAACATGGTCTGAATCCTAAGGCTGATGACTACTTGCATCTTGAATTCCAGAGTTATCATCAGAAGTATAGTGCTTAAAAGGAGTTGAGTGACATTTACTGACAGCGGATACTTTCTCTCTTAAATGAGATCTATTTGCACTTTGCCTAATATTATTTATCTCATCAGCCCAGTCGTATATATATATATATATATATATATATATATATATATATATATATATATATATATGGTTTACTATCAAAAGGTTGAAATTCATTTGGTCTAACGTTCATATGGCCGACACACTTGGTCAATTAATTAATATTAAGTAGTTCATTTGGTCGACAGACAGTGCTGTGGACCTTCTGTCGACCTTATGTTGACAACAGGCAAGGATTTATCCTTGTGAGTACTGTTGTGTGATCCTGGAGTTGTAATATATAAGTAGCGGGGAGAGCAACCCCCACTGGGGGTGCAGGGGGTAAATTCCCCCCTGCAAAATTACTAGTGTTAGTTTGAGGTGTGTGTTGACCATTTAAATGTAGACATTTTGGTGTCGATATTATGACCTGTCGATGTAATGATTTCAACCAAATGAACGTCAACCAAATGAATTTCAACCTTTTGATAGTAAACCTGTATAGATATCTATATATATATATATATATATATATATATATATATATATATATATACATACATACATACATACACACACACACACACACACACATATATATATATATATATATATATATAAACAATAGTTTTCCAAGTTGTGTGAGCTGCACAAGTGCAATCATCATCTGATTATTATTTATAAAAGTAAGTAAATCATCCATCTTTTGACACGAGGAACACACTTCTCCAATATTATTAGTTGTTACCTTTATACATACATAGCATTTCGTACACTGTGCAAGATACTGGTGCTTTAGCAAATCATTAATTGCATAAAACAATAATTAAAAACAGTGACTGCAAAATTCAAAGAAATTAAAGCAATTAGTAGCTTAAGTCAAATGGTATGAAGAAACCACATAAACAATATGCAACTAAATGTTAAATTAAGTACATTGAAATAACCTTGTACATGGGGAAATAATTCATGAAGTAATCCCTCTGACCTATCATTCCAATTGTGCCAGTCACACTGAAAAGCTGAATGCCCTTTACATTGAGTGCGAATGTGTGCAGTAGCTTCGGCACATTACTTCTCTGAGTTGCATCTTGTTATAACAGGAAAAATCAGAGGTAACAAATAAAATAAAATAATTAACAAACCAACACTGGATGGTTTCAGATAAAGTCTGGAGTTTGAATTTATAGTGGACTAGGTCTGCTGGGATGGGTATAGTTTGCCTGTCTACAATCTATTCCTTTCCAATAACAACCAGGCTGGTATGACCCCCTGACATTGAGCAGCATAAATGATCAATTTTAACAATTGGCTAAAATTTTTGGTGACAGGTTATGTACCCAAAGAATGGCGACAGTGACAGTGGTCCCCTCTATGGACCCTGGAAACTATCGCCCCATAAAGCTGACTAGCCTGGTCTGCAAAAGCTATGGGCGTATCATCATGGAACTCATAAACAAAGACATCGGGGACCTAAATATAAACCCCTGTGTCATAATGGGGTTTGCAAACTGGCTAAGGACAGAGCCCACCACATGAATTGCTGGAGCCATGTCAAACTCAAAACTCAAGCCAAGTGGCGCTGGGCGTCCCACAGCCCAGTCCCCTCTTCTTTCTCTCTTATATATTTCTGATTTTTCTTTACAGGCTAACATGGACTGTTATAGTTATACCCCTTTGGCAAAAACAAGTACCCACAAATTACCACATAGGTGGTAATCCATTAAGTACAAAAGAAGTAAGGGGACCTGGGGGGGGTAAGTTGATAGTAATCTCTCCTTTGACAACCACACTTTATTCATCCCTCATAAAATATAATAGAATATAACATGCCCCATTTGGGATGTACCTTATCGACACTTGCAGCAACTAGAAGAAGCCAAAAGAAAGTACAAAAAGGATAAAAAGGGACTCAAACAGATTCCAGCTCGGTTAAAAGAAACTCCAAAGAAACTCCAGCTCTACTCAGTAGCATACCACCTACTTAGAAGCGATCTATGCTGCCATCATGACCCAACTTACACTTAATGGACTTGCTTCACCTCAGAAAATCAGAAATAAATAGGACATGCTGGAGGGACAGATTTATAATTTACCAGGGATTACTTCTGTGTCACTACTAGACAGAGGCACAGTAAACTAAACTAAAAAAGAGGCAACTCAAACTCAAATTGGGAGCCTAGTATGAACCTATGAACCTATGAACCTATGAGCAAAGAGTGAAAATCAGGTAAAAGAATAATATGTAACTCATGCCATCTACATCGTATCATTCTCTTCCAACAAACAGTGAAATCAACGATAAAAAATAAAATATAAATCAAAATAAATTTTTTCTTACTCAGCAATTGCACTATAAACCACAAACACTGAATGGTTTCACATAAGCTCTGGGTGTTTTACCCAGCGGAGTTGAAGGTGTAAATTTCTACTAGTGTGCTTATATTTATCCATTCACAGTAAGTGATGAAAAGTGTTTGTTTCATTTTTTTATTTATTTATTTACTTAGTTATTTATTTTTTGCCAATAGAGGATTGTGAAATTTTCGATAATATATGGTTGCTATTTCTTTTGACTCTTCACAGAATAATGACAAGTCAGGCATTATACTTTTTATTTCCAAGCTTGATGTTACTGTTGAAAAAAACAGACTAATCATACAACAATAATTAAATATTTACTTTTTGTTATTCAGAAACATAGTTTTGTGTAATACAGTTCTGCTGTATTAACTGCACTGTCACTGTTGTATTTACAGGTTTGAATTTTCAGCTCTGTATTCTACTCTCTTAGAATGAAGACCACTATATATCATATATGTATGCATTTATGCATGTAATGTATTTTATATATAATCTAGACTGCTGCTTTAAATGTTCAATATTTTGTTGTAACTTAAATGATAACAAAGATGCAAAGTAAATTATCAATGTCTATTATAAATATTTTGGGACTTGTTAGATGATAGATAATGTTTATATAGATTGTATTAAAAAACACGGACTAGCTGTGTTAACTAGTCTCTTTCCCCATGCATCCTCCCCACAGTGTGCTTACCACTCACTAAGGCTCCTCTAATGCATATGCTCCCCCCTTCTGAATCCTGATGCAGCGATCACCCAAATCCTAGCCACTGGACCATGCTCTGCTATTTGGAACAGTGACGCTGCTGGCAATAATTCACTAAGGCTCCTCTAGCGCATTCACTCCCCCCTTCTGAACCCTGACACTGATTGGTTCACCCAAATCCTAACCACTGGATCACGCTCTGCTATTTGGAACAGTGATTCTGATGGCAATAATGCATGTTCTTGACCTTTAGATTAACTATTAACTTAAATGTATTCTTTTGGAGGTGTACTTGTTAAGTAGTGTGCACACTTGCTAGAGACGGCTCTCTGAAATCCCCCCTCTTTTCCCACCGTAAAAGAGTGTAGCTCCAAGGTTGTGGTCTTTTTACATTTGAAAATAGCATTCCTCTTCAGTGCCCACCTTCTTCCTCATAACTACAGGTACCTTTCTGACAGTCACTCACATTTTCCTGCAATATAATACAGCAGGACTCTGTCTGCCTTCCCTGTTAAGCAAATACCCCCCCACAGTTTAGAACTTAGCTGTTCATTCCTACAACAAATGCCTTTACACTGGCACTGACCTTTGTCTGAGCTCTCAATCACGGATAGTTTTTTCTTCTCAGGCTTGGTGGCCTGCGTCTGCCTGGTCTTTTCATGCTCGCTATGCTTGGGCTCACTTTACTCCCCTACCATACCCCCAAAATTTTACCCACCCCCACTTACTCCAACTTTATACTTTAACCTCTTTATCCTGATCTCCTCTACTCCTCCTCTTCCTCCTCACTCTCCTATCACATCTCTCATCTCTTCCACACCACATCCCTTCTATCTTCATCACATCTCTAGACCTACACACACACACAGCACCTCCCACTACACTACACCCTTCTCTGTAACCAGCTTACCTATCTTTCTCTCCTCCCAAAACTCTTCCTCACCTCATCTCACTCTACATTTATCCTATGCACTCACCTATCTCCCCTTACTTCTAAATAACCTTTTCTCCCTTAACACATCACCCCCCCATTATACTCGCATTGTCTACCCTCAAACTTCTCCCTCTCACACTGCCTCTCCCTCCATTCAGCATACCTCACCCATTAATATGCTCTGAAACATGCCTCCTCTTCTTTATTACACCCTCCCTGTTCAATCTAACAACCCACTCTGACTTAAAACCAAACTAGCCCCCCACCCTCACTCCCCCTCAAAAACAGACATAAACACCACACCTTCAACCCAAGGTTTCCCATACTTCAACTCTGCTACAAAAGTCTATTCCTAAGTAATATTCACACCAACCCCAGCCCTCACTCCTTTGCCTCTAATGACACCTTCTCCTCACCCCCTCTCCCTCTCACCCCATGTCCTCCTCCAAGTGCTTAAACTTATATTCTTTAAATATTCACAGCATTCGCAACAAACTCACTGAATTCTACTGTTGGATTTCACGCCAATCCTAAAAAATTCTGAAACTCCATAATTAAGATTCTCCATCCACACAGCCCCAGCACAGCTAACCCTTGCCCTAACAATTCTCTCCTAGAAAACACTACAATTCTCAACTCACACTTCATTTACTCCATCTGCAATTTAATCCCGAACAGCCTCACCACTAATCTCTCTATTCCCCCTCCTCCCACTGGCCATCAAACCACCTTCTCTCAAAAAGCAGTCCCTACTGCTTGCATGAAATCTCTACTAAGAAAACTAAAGCCATGCTTCTCCTCAACTGACAGTCTACCACCTCTCTTCCTAAAGATTGCCACTAGCTCAATTGCCTACCCAGTCTTGACCCTGATCAACCAGTCTATCCAAGAGAACATGGTCCCCGCCATCTGGAAACAATTTTTCATTATACCTATCCACAAAGGAGGTCACTCCACTGTCCTCACACACTTCAGACCCATAACCATTCTATCCTTCCCTCTAAAATACATGAAAAATGTATACATAACCAACTCCTAGATTATCTCATTCAGGAAAATCTACTCACTCCAACCCAACACGGATTCTGCCCTAACCATAGCACAAATACAGCACAAATTTCCTTCACTCACACTGTCTCCCAAGCCAGTGACAGTAACAAGCTAGTTTCCTGTCTATTCTTAGATCTCTTCAAAGCCTTGGATACTGTCTCCCACCCCAACCTCCTCACTAAGCTCTCTGAACTTAACCTCCCTAGTCCAACTCTTAAATGGTTTGCTACCAGACCAATAGACAGAAAGTGATCAAGTGGCTCTCCTCCTCGCCCTTCCTACCAGTCAAAACAGGAGTTCCTCAAGGCTCTATTCTTGAACCACTGCTATTCAACATCTTAACAAACTGTCCTCGCGCTTCCTGCAATCATTCCTCTCTCTTACAATATGCAGATGATTCCACCATCTTCAGCACTTCTGATAATCTCCCTCACCTCCACACTCTTACCCAAAACTCTTTCAACTCTGTTGAAAGTTGGTTAACTGACAACCAACTCATCCTCAAACTCAGAAAAACAAAACTTTCCTTATTCCTCCCAAAATCTCTGTCTCACCACAAATCCTCATTTATTATCACATCTCTTGATAACACCATCATTAATGGGTTCCGTCCTGGGACCTCTCCTGTTTGGTATCTACTTCTCTGAAGTACAGACTAACAAAGAAGGCCTCTGGCTGGCGAAGTTCTCAGATGACTGCAAACTAGGAGCCATAGTCAAGTCCCCAAATTATGTGGACATCCAACAGAAGGGCCTCACTGAGACACATGCCTGGTGTCAGAGCCATGGCCTCAAGCTCAATGCCAAAAAGTGCAGTGTCATCCCCTTTGGTAAAAACTCTGCACCCATGAACTACCACATAGGCAGCAATCTACTTAACACCAAATGCGTGATAAGAGACCTTGGGACCCAGGTGGAAAGTAGTCTCTCCTTTGATAGTCACATCGCCACAGTAGTCAGGAAGTCCTTCTACCTGGCACACCTCATCATAAAAGGGTTCTCATCCAGGAAAAAAGAGTTCATTGTTCCCCTCTACTCGTCACTCATTAGACCCATTATAGAGTACAACGCCCCTTTTGGAATGTACCTCACAAGACATCTGCAGCAGCTGGAAAGGCCACAGATGTACCTCACAAAGAGGATTACTGGCCTCAAACAAATGCCCTACACTGACCGCCTCAAAAAACTCCAGCTTTACTCCGTAGCATATCACCTACTCCAAGGTGATCTCTGCCTAACATATAAAGATATGTCAAACCCAGAGCTGTTGGACATCCTACACCTAAAGAAATCCCAATCCCTCCAAGCTACATGCTCTAGGGACCTAAACCTTGTCACCACAATAAACAGGACATGCTGGAGAGATAGATTCCTGTCCGAGCGACTTCCTATACTCTGGAACAAGCTACTCATCTATGTCAAGCAAAGTTCTTCATTAGCACTCTACAAGAAAAATCTTGATGAGTGGATGGGAAATAGGAAATACACCCCGGGGATCACTTCTGTGTCTCTGCTGGGCAGTGGCACAGGAAAATAACGCCTTAGCATCCAAACTACATCCAATACTCATAACTTCAGAGCATCTTTAAAAGACCATTTACTGAACCTGTGGACCTATTCCTGTCTATGCCCAACCTAACTCTCTGAGTCTCTTAATCCACCTGTCCATTTGCTTCTACCACCCTTCTATCACCCCAACTTCTTTACTTTCATAAATTCCTTTATGATGCTCATGTTTTTTCTCTCTCTCTGCTCACTGCCATCATCCTTTCTACTTAAAACATAATTTCTAACTTAAGAACATATTGAATTCCATCTGTATATAATGTATCTATATGTAACTCTACTAACTACACTGCTTATGTGGTTATGTATTTATGTGATTGCATTGGTTTATACAGCCACAAATGTATCTGAAATTGCTTCTGCAACTATTATGATTTCTGCTTTTTACTGTATGGAGCTTTTTTCCTTGGGCCTCCACTGAAAAAGGGCTCATGCTCAATTGGACAAACCTGGTTAACAAATGTCAAAATAAAATAAATAAATAAATATCAGCCTTTGTACTGTTTGTTGAAGTAGATACAGGCAGTTTGGCTTGATTGACTATGAGGAAAAATGTCAGCAAGAAAAATGGGGTTTAAGCTAAGGTGAGGTAAATTTTGGTTGAATTTATTTTAATATTTGAGAAAGTGATAGCAATGGAAGAAAACGTAAGTGTTTTGGTCTGTAAACAAGTTGGTGTTAGTGCTGATAGACCAATATATTATTCACTGCACTGGTCATATCCCTTATGGTTTTTGGAATCTACATTGGGAAGGGAAGGTATCAATGAGTTGGTTTGCTTCTTTATTGCTCATTTGTTATACTGTAATGGATGACTTTAACCCAGCCACTGAGGATGCACAAGCCAGTGCATTTCTTTGTGCCGGTCCCAAGCCCGGATAAATGGGGAGGGTTGCATCAGGAAGGGCATCCGGTGTAAAGTTTTGCCAAACCATACATGCAGAAAACTGTACAGAAATTCATACTGGATCAGTCGAGGCCCGGGCTAACAATGACTGCCACCAGTACTGTTGGCCAACAGGGTGCTGGCGGAAATTGGGCTACTGTTGGCTGAAGGAGGAGAAGAGGCAGAAGGCATGCCCGAAGGCAGGTAAAGGCTAGGACTGTGATAGTGAGGGTCAGAACTTTGAATGTTGGCAGTATGACTGGTATAGGGAGAGAGCTAGCTGATATGATGGACCGAAGGACAGTTGGTATATTGTGTGCGCAAGAGACTACATGGAAGGGGAGCAAGGCTAGGTGTATCGGAGGTGGTTTCAAATTGTTTTATCATGGTGTGGGTGGGAGGAGAAATGGCGTAGGCATTATCCTGAAGGAACAGTATGCTAAGAGTGTTTTGGAGGTGAAAAGAGTGTCGGATTGAGGGATGTTTATGAAGCTGGAAATTGATGGTGTAATGATGAATGTTGTTAGTGCATATGCTCCACAAATTGGGTGTGCGATGGATGAGAAAGAAAAATTTTGGAGTGAGTTGGATGAAGTGGTGATGACTGTATCCAAGGGTGAGAGACTGGTGATTGGAGCAGATTTCAATGGGCATGTTGGTGAAGGGAACAGAGGGGATGAGGAAGTGATGGGTAGGTATGGTGTTAAGCAAAGGAATGCAGAAGGTCAGATGGTAGTGGTTTTTGTGAAAAGAATGGACATGGCTGTGATAAATACGTATTTTAACAAGAGGGAGGAGCATAGTGTGACATGCAAGAGTGGAGGAAGATGCACACAGGTGGATTATATCTTATGTAGAAGGGCCATTCTGAAGGAGATTGGAGACTGTAAAGTGATGGCAGGGGAAAGTGCAGTTAGGCAACATAGGATGGTGGTTTGTAGGATGACATTGGTGATCAAGAAGAGGAGGATGAGTGTGAGGGCAGCACCAAGGATCAAATGGTGGAAATTGAAAAAGGGTAATTGTGAGGTGATGTTCAGGGAAGAGTTAAGACAGGCACTGGGTGGCAGTGAAGAGTTACCGAATAGCTGGGTAACTACAGCAGAGCTACTAAGAGAGATGGCTAGAAAGGTGCTTGGTGTGACATCTGGAAAGAGGAAGGAGGACAAGGAGACCTGGTGGTGGAATGAAGAAGTACAGGAGAGTATACAGAGAAAAAGGTTGGCGAAGAAGAAGTGGGATTGTCAAAGAGATGAAGAAAGTAGACAAGAGTATAAAGAAATGAGGTGCATGGCAAAGAGAGAGGTGGCGAAGGCTAAGGATAAGGCGTATGAAGAGTTGTATCAAAGGTTGGACACTAAGGAGGAAGAAAAGGACCTGCACCGATTGGGACCTGCTAGTAAAGATGTGCAGCAGGTAAGGGTGATAAAGGATAATGAGGGAAAGGTACTCACAAGCGAGGAGAGTGTGTTGAGCAGATAGAAAGAGTACTTTGAGGGGTTGATGAATGAAGAGAATGAGAGGGAGAGAAGGTTGGATGATGTGCGGATAGTGAATCATGAAGTGCAGTGGATTAGCAAGGAGGAAGTAAGGATAGCTATGAAGAGGATGAAGAATGGAAAGGCTGTTGGTCCAGATGAGATACCTGTGGAAGCATGGAGGTGATTAGGTGAAATGGCAGTGGAGTTTTTAACCAGATTGTTTAATGAAATCTTGGAAAGTGAGAGGATGCCTGAGGAATGGAGAAAAAGTGTTTTGGTACCGATTTTTAAGAATAAGGGTGATGTGAAGAGCTGTAGTAACTACAGAGGGATTAAACTGATCAGTCACAGCATGAAGTTATGGGAAAGATTAGTGGAAGCTAGGTTAAGAAGGGAGGTGATGATTAGTGATCAGCAGTATGGTTTCATGCCAGGAAAGAGCACTACAGATGTGAGGTTTGCTCTGAGAGTGTTGATGGAGAAGTACAGAGAAGGTCAGAAGGAGTTGCATTGTGTCTTTGTGGATTTAGATAAAGCATAGACAGGGTGCCTAGAGAGGAGTTGTGGTATTGTATGAGGAAGTCGGGAGTGTCAGAGAAGTATGTAAGAGTGGTACAGGATATGTACGAGGGTAGTGTGACAGCGGTGAGGTCTGCGGTGGGAGTGACGGATGCGTTTAAGGTGGAGGTGGGATTACATCACGATCAGCTCTGAGCCCTTTCTTATTTGCAATGGTGACAGACAGGTTGACAGACGAGATCAGACAGGAGTCCCCGTGGACTATGATGTTTGCCGATGACATTGTGATCTGTAGTGAGAGTAGGGAACAGGTGGAGGAGACCCTGGAGAGGTGGAGATAGGCTCTAGAGAGAAGAGGAATGAAGGTCAGCAGGACTAAGACAGAATATATGTGTGTGAATAAGAGGGAGGATAGAGGAATGGTGAGGATGCAGAGAGTAGAGGTGGTGATGGTAAATGAGTTTAAGTACTTGGGATCAACAGTTCAGAGTAATGGTGAGTGTAGAAGAGAGGTGAAGAAGAGAGTACAGGCAGGATGGAGTGGGTGGAGAAGAGTGTCAGGAGTGATTTGTGACAGACGAGTACCAGTAAGAGTGAAAGGGAAGGTCTACAAGACGGTAGTGAGACCAACTTTGTTATATGAGTTGGAGACAGTGGCATTGACAAAAAGGCAGGAGTTAGAGCTGGATGTGGCAGAGTTAAAGGTGTTAAGATTTGCACTGGGTGTGACGAGGGTGGACAGGATTAGGAATAAGTATATTAGAGGGTCAGCCCAGGTTGGAAGGTTTGGAGACAAAGCCAGAGAGGCAAGATTATGTCAGTTTGGACATGTGCTGAGGAGGGATGAAGAGTATATTGGGAAAAAGATGCTAAGGATAAAGCTACCAGTTAACAGAAAAAGAGGAAGGCCTAAGATAAGGTTTATGGATGTGGTGAGAGAGGACATGCAGCTAGTTGGTGTGACAGAGCAAGATGCAGAGGACAGGAAGAAATGGAAACAGATGATCCGCTATGGCGACCCCTAATGGGAGCAGCTGAAAGAAGAAGAAGAAGAAGAAGTAATGGATGACTTTAATGAAAATGCTTTCTTAAGGGCATTTCCTACCAAGAGTACTTTCAAAAAAATACCTGAAGTGGTTGGGTAATCCAACTAAATTACTAAGAGCCATATATTGTTATTAACAGGTTGGCAAACATGGTCATTGCTTGAAATGAATGGTATATTTTAATGGTGTTAAGTGTTCAGTATTTTTATTCTTGATGTGACTGAGTTCATTGTCTGTGAAAAAGATAATGGAACAGAACATAAAAACGAAGGAAGGAAAGAAGAATGATTTGTTTCTGTTTTCTTTTACTTCATTTCTGTTTTTAATTTCTCCAAGTCTTTTGGGTTTCTATTATCATGACGGGAATGGACCCCATTCCTAAGTCAAAGTACAATTAAAACTTCATGAAATTACTATTGTTTTAATCTTTGATGTCAGCCAGAAGTGCTATTTGCAGCACCCACAATGTGCCCAGTAATGATTCCTTCTGCAATTCATACGGCGTTACCTGTATTGGTTATATATCTAAATATGACTGTAGATTATTTTTGTAAGACCCATTGCTCCTACTACTGTTGGAACTGTCTGGATATCTTTCTTCCACATTGCTCTCATTTCGGCCTGCAAATCCTGATATTTTATGACTTTGTGTCTCTCTGTACACAAGACACTGTAGTCACTGGATGTAGCAAATTCAATGATAAATGCTACTTTTGTTTTCTTTTCATGGACAACTATATCCGGTTTTCTAGCAACTATCTTTTGAACTGTTGGTAATGGGTGATCCAATGTGATGTAGACGTCATCATTTTCTATTATGCTTTGTGGATCATATTTCCAGTGTTTTGCAGATACTTTAATACCATAATGTTTGCACGATCCCCAGTGCAACAGTCTTGCCACATTATTATGCCTTTCAATATACAGTCCTTCTGCCATTAGTATGTCACAACTAGCAAAAAACTGCTTCCAATTCTGTTTTACAAAACCTACATTTGTCTGTTTCTCCCACATATTCAATGGACTTTGTAAACCAAAGTGTACATAGCCCACTGTCTTGGGCCACCAATATTAACCTTTTATTTCTTGGTTTGAATTTGCCCCTCCTTAACCATTCCTGCATTCATTCCTGATCAACATGAGGTTCTTCCAGAATTTCTATACTTACAACTATATTTATGCATTTTTCACATTTCTTGCCCTCTTAGCTGGTCCTTCACCTTATATTCTTTCTTCTGTTTTTTGGCACATTTAGTTGCTGCCTGATTTTTATCTACTTCTGGTGATCTATACATGTAATCAATTTCAAGGAGGCCCATACCTCTTTCAGAATGGGGAATACATAATCTTGATATACAGTGATTTTTATAAATCATTTGGTGAGCATAAAGCATCCTTCTTGTTTTCCTGTCTAATCTATCCAACACGTTTTGGGCCAGTCAATCACTCCAAAACTGTAACTTAGGACAGGAAGAGCAAATTGGTTTACTTTACTGTAAGGGCTGTCTGAATTCCTTTGTGGTCAATACAAGTTTAAAGGACCACTACAGACAGAAACTGAAAAAAAAATATATATAATTTTTTATCTTCCCGTGAAGGGCTATACAATCCAACCATGCTGGCAATGCAGTAACTACTTATCGTTAATATTAATATTTTCCTAATACTGAATACCCTTTTGGGAGCAGACCATATCTTATTTTCTGTGAAGGTTATTTCTTGGCTGTAATGAACTGTGAGGACATAGCTTATGAGATTATAATGCCTTATTTGGTGTTGTCAGATCACTGTCACAATCAGTTAGAATGGAGGTAGCAAGAAATACAGTCAAGTTTGAGAATCATCAGTAAACGTGTCACTGACTTTGTTATCAGTGATTCATATATATGTTTCCTACATATGTGTTATACCATCTATGAGAATTTTTTTGAAAACGAATACAGAAATACATGAGATAACTTACTCATTTTAAAAAGTTATAGTTTACAAGTTTCAGGTTCTATTTTCTTTTCTTTCCTTAAATTAGCCAGTGTTATAGTTCTTGACTTACAAAGCTCAGCTAAGTAGTGAAGTTGATGTTGCTGTCAGTGATTATCCTGTTTATTCACCTTCTGACTACAAAAGGTTTAATAGGTATACAATCCTAGTGGGAAGAAAGAATGCAACTTATACGGCAGCACAGATTCAAAGAGTTATGAATTTTGAGCCTGAATAACTTTATGACCTCAGTGGATGTGAAAAGAAATAGCTGCAGGTACTTTGCTGTATTTGTTTTCCTCAGTTTAACAAGTTTATTACCTTAGGAAAGAAAAAAAAAGTCAATTTATACCACAACACAGAATCAGTCAAAGACTTGTGAGCCTGAACAGCTTATGACTTCAGTTGGTATGAAAAAAAAAGCTACAGGTACTCTGCTATACTTTTTTTCTTTGGCATAATACTTTCAAATTTGACAGACATTGTGATGCAATAGCAAGGAAGACAACTTCCTAATGAAAGTATCATGAGATTCCATGCAGCCCCAGCACGGTGTGCACTGAGGAAGCTGATTAGGACAGAGACACCATACAGTGGAAGAAACGTCTAAGTCATATGTTGCTGATATGAGAAAACACAGGGATCACACCATATGTTTGGAAATACACTCTGGTGAAAAGAAATATTGCATTTATGTTGTAGTTGTGCTTTATGTAGCTATTGATTGAGAAATCTACAAGTCAAGTTAGCTATGCAGGTTTCAGGTTTACTGTGCAGGTTTATTACATAAGTGCCCTGAGGTGACATATTCTAGAGATGGACTGTCCCAAGATTTTTTTTTTTTTTTGGTAAGACATAGCAGAACGTAGATGTGTTGAGAGTAAAATATAAAGGAGATTAATGACAGTAGCAGGCAATACATTTAAGTTACGTTAATGGAGAATGCCTTAGATAATAACTAGTTCAGGTAAACACGAAAAGCTATGTTTTGTAAAGCACTCAGTTAACTTCCCTTCTCTTTTCCAAAGAAGTTGGTACTAGACTATGCATGACTTTTTTAGTAAATCATAATATAGACTCCATGGATTGAACTGGGAGTCCTGCTATTTTGATAAACCATTGTTTATGGGAGAGTTTTCTTTCTTTAGTTATTCTTCTGCAAGCATCGTAGTTATGTGATATGCTCGTCAGCATTTTACAGATTCATAGATTCACAGATTATTAATAGACTAGCAACACAGGGAGCCTTTCTAAGTCTAACCAAGTTTTCCCAAAAGAATAATGATGTTTTGCATCTAAATTGGACATTGAGAGCCAGGCATTTATAAGCTACCTCTGTCCATAAGGGATATGGGTACCAAGCCTGGTGTAAATGTCCTAGTCCCAATCCACTGGTCAAGGTTACATTTAAACTGGGTTTGACAACCCACCACTGAACCAGTAATCAAGGAGCCTCAATCCTCTCCACTGGCACCAGTGGGGGATGTACACTGAGAGGATGATAAGGCACACACACAATGTTACCAGATGCAGCTCTCTGCATCAAGTGCAATTTCCCTTAAGAGCACATACAGGCTACAGTCAGTCCGGGGCTGGTTTCTCCCTCTTTCACCAGATCCCCAATAAGACTCCCCACTGGCACAGCTATAGAGTTAAAATCTCAACTGAGTGGCCAAACCAAGACCTCCAGCACCCTCTCTGTCCAACCAGTGCTTTGTGTCCCTGCCAAAGCAGCTAACACACACACACTCTTTGAGGCTTGATTTATACACACACACATGCACCTGCCAAAGGCTGGCACAGGTTTAGAAGCTATGCCTGCTTTTGCCCAGATTATAAGGTAGTTACCACTACCACCATCCAGCTCCTTATCAGCTTCTTTAAGACCCTTAACAAAGGGTGTCCAATCTTACTGTGCAATGTTACTATTAATACAAATCGTAGATTGACCAAGAGCAAGGCTATTAAGAGTGGCCCAAAGTGTCACCAAATAAATATGTAAGTACTGTCAGAACTTAAATATCTCTAAAAAGATCAGCCACAATGAAAGGTTAAATATATTTAATAATAAATATTAAAAGAATAAGAAGATACCTAGTATATAATCATAGTGACATCAGAGTTCAAAATCACAGGAAATATTTAAAAACAACATTCCAGGACCGTCTCAAATAAATAAAAAATATATCTAAACTAAGTTTTGCTATATTCCTGACTATATCTAAGAGAATTATACTATTCCTTAACAATTTACTTACTATAGAGCAAGGCAGATATGGTGAATGGATCTTGTAGCTGTTGTCAGATCCAAAACAGAATACAGAATGCTGTGTCTCACTCAAAGACCTCTCAAATTAATATCTCAAATATTACTGCTGGGATAACTTGCAGAATGACATAATTGATTGTCATCTGACTTCACCCCAGATGAAACCCCTACTGCTGGGAGCTGGCAGTATTTAGCAACTACCTGTGAAAATACATAGACTTCAGATCTTTGACAGATCCTGGAAGTTATAAAACAATAAAGCACTTCCAAGACAACACAGAAAGCCTCTCAGCACAAACTCTGTGTCTCCGGCCTAGCCATAAAGTAATTTAATTTCAGTTATTTTTCTGAAGTTTGCTAGACTAAAGTTAACCTCCTGTGTTCCAATTACCACTGATAAAATATATACATTTAAACAGTTACAGTAGTGCATGTACATTCCTGTTCTTTTTCGGTAGGGTACACTGTGGTAACATTTCAAACAGCACTTTGCAAATACCTTCAAGCAGTTTGATATATACATGGCATACAGTTCCAATACATATGCAACACAAGCATCCCATATGAATCATGCTGATATTCACAACTAACATATAAATATTTACAGAATTCCAGCTAGCTGTGCTGGCAGTACCTCCTTTCATCACACTGGGTAATGGATGGGAAGCTTGTTCCATAGGAAGAGCAGTCACCAGGACACATATCTGTCTTTCCAGCATGTTCTGTTTAAGTCACAGAAAAAATGCAGGCCCCTAGACCATGTACTTATGGCACTGTGTGGTTTATGAATATGCAAGAGATTCATAATCATGGGGTTTGCAGATGCCTTGTAACTTTTATTCCTTGTGGACTTCTTCAATGCTGATGGTCAATAAGGTTGGTAAAGGGGAAGCTCCACCATTTCAGCTATCTGTGGAGAAGAACTAGGAAAAAGGCTTTGCCTGCAAGCTTGGAACTGAAGGGATGAAATGTTACTTTATGGTCAATATCTTATTCTGGTATGCATAATTTTTTTTCTACAGGACATTATGAACATCAGACACCAATTGTGACTTTATTTATTTAACTTTAGTATGTTTTGGTAAATCACATGTTATCGTGATAGTGAAAATATAGAGGATTATTATTAGTTTCTGATCATAACTAACTTTTTATAGGTTCTCAACATAGATATCAAGAAGTTTATCTTGTTCTTCAGATACATTTTTTGACATCCATGTTGAGAACGCATAACAAGTAATTATGATCAGACATACCCAATTATAATTCTTCATAATACATGGACCATTAGCTGCTGAGATGCACTACTAGTTACAGTTGAAAAAGTGTATTATTGCTAGTGTAGGTGGCACAGAGGGATAAAGCTCTGACTACTTTGGAGGTGACCCAAGTTCAAATACTAGCTCAGGTGCTTTATGTCACTGTCTGGGAGAGTGATTGGTTTCATACTGGCTGGGAATAGAGGGTATATCCACCTGCACACATTACTTCTATCCCTCAAAGGAAGAGTGGTAATATAGAGAGTAACCCTGGGGGGATAGACTCATCATGCCATCATTGGACAGTAACCTTTGAAGTTACAGTAGCATGCACTGCCTGGCACTCAACTCTCTTAAATGGCTGGAATTCCCCCAACTACTCCAAATGTCTCAATTTCAAATCATACACTCTGTACTATACAAACCTACTTCCTGCCACTCTCTCGCCTCCCTGGTAACCTATTATACCCCAAACCGTACTCTCCGGACATCGACTCAACAACTCCTTGATATTTATAAACCTAACAAATGTTTTGTAAAACTACTTTACAAATGCAGTGTAGCCGAAGCATGGAACAAACTCCCCTCACATGGAACAAACTCCCCTCACATATAAGAACCATCTCCCACCCTAAACACTTCAAAAAAGAGCTTAGACTACACTTAGCATAAAGTCCTGCTCCTGTCATGACCCTACCTAACCCATTACACCTTCTCATCCCCTTCAAGCAAGGAATAAACTCTACATAGCTAGGTGATTACAATGACATAAATCTATCTCATACTTAGCTCTATGTTAACTTTTGCTTTTGATGTATGTTTCATTCCTATTTTACCTGTCTGGTACAAGGAAGGGAAAAAAACATTACTAATATTACAACTAATATCACTGTATGCTTTGTATTTTTATCTTGTTCACATTTTGTTTCTGTACATTCTTAATTATCTGTAATTGAATTATACTGCTTTTTGAATTGCGTTGTGATTAATTGTTAACTATGTTAAAATGTGTTCTTGTGCCTGTAAAATTTCTGGAGCTTTTCTCTTCGGGTCTCCACTGAAAATGGGTCTCTGGCTCCATTGGATAAATAAGAAAATATAATGTGCTGCCACAGTGATCCGATTCTATCATCCCCTTGCTAAGGGGGTAGGTTAGGCCATTTAAAATGCTCTAATTGCCTGGATGCTGCTAGGCCACAAAGCCTCTTTATAATTATCTGAATGATGCCCATTTTCAGATAGCTACACCTTGGTTGTGGATGATATCGCCACAACATGATGATCAAGGGGAGGACTGATGGTTGGCAGGTCGGGGGGAATCACCTAGAAAAAGGTGTAGGAACACAAAGTGTTTTACAGCTTTAAAAGCTGTAAAACACTTAGTGCTGCTACACGGCCAGCAGCCAAGTGTGTCTCTGATGGATTAACTGCTTTAAAAGTAGTAAAACACTTAATGCTGCTACACAGCCAGCAACCAGGTGTGTCTCTGATGAATTAACTGCTTTAAAAGCTGTTCAACACTTCAGTCTCCCATGTTTTTTATTCTGTATGATAGAATGAGGTGTTTTACATCTGGCACTCTTCTAGAGCTGATGTGTATGTTCTGCATTGAGATTACAGCATAACAGCTCTGCAAAGTACATCACAAAACTCATTAAGAACTTTACACTGACATCAGAAAGGTACACAAGAAGGCTGCATTTTCTAAATTTAAGAGCCTAATTAGTGTGCTCCATGTACTGCATTTATATTCTATTTAATTTTTTATGCAGCTTTATACCACCATTATGGGAACATGTGAATAATATGTTTATACTGTATACCGAAATCTTGTCATTTCATTTGAAGTTGAATGCATGTATTATTGGTGAGTTTGCCTAAACACAGGAAAGACACTCTTCATTGAAAGATGATAGATGATATCATACAGTCCCAGTCACTCTAGGGGTCCCGCAATGATCTATATTAGGCCCATTACTCTTCTCCATCTTTACAAATGACCTTCATTCTGTAATTCCTCAAGCTGACTGTATCCAATACGCTGACGACTCCACACTCATATGCGCTGCTGCTTCTCAATCAGAACTTCAGTCACTAACCCAAATGACCTTTAGTACAGTTGAAAACTGGCTCCTACAAAGACGTCTTATCCTTAACCCAAAAAAAAACAAAAATGCTACTATTTACCCCCACCATAGAACCTCCCCACTTAACTTTACTATTACTTCAAATGATGGAACTATAATATCTCCTGAACCAACCACCAAACTACTCAGGGTACTAATAGATAACAACTTGTCCTTTGAACCTCACATTAATAACACCATAAAAATAGTAAACAAGAAACTAGGTTCCCTCTATAGAATAGAACCCTTTCTTACACCTCCAGCCAGGGTTACTATTGCTTGTACCCACCTCATCTCTACCTTGCTCTATGCCTCCCCTATCTATACCAAAATATGTAGAAGTAATCTGAGTAAACTTACATCCTCCTACAACAATATTGCCAGATTTGCAGCTGGGTCCTCCTATAGAACTCATCACTGTATCAATCTGAATCAGTTAGGATGGTTAGAGCTGCCAAATTTAATACTTTTCAATCAATTAATAGTAGCCCATAAGATCCTGTATTTACCTCAAAATACACCCATACTTACATCCCTAGTCATCCCCTATAATAACCTCAAGACCTTACGCTCAGCTAATAACCTACTTGTACAAATATCAAAATCCAACAACTTAGCTGGTGACACCTTGTTCTCCAATACAGTAGGTAAAGCCTGGAACATCCTCCCAAGCCAGCTAACCTCAATATCCTCTGTCAGCTTATTTAAAAGCAAGCTTAAACCCTACCTCAAATCACACTGGCTATACCCCTGTGTTAACCCAGACTAAGTACCTAACTATTAACTAGAATCCCACAATTCCTAGCCTCCCATGATCATGATCTTGTGTTGTCTCACTAATTTTTAGTGAGCTTAACCTTCCTTAGGATTTTTTCTCATGTAAATAAGTATATACTGTGGAATGATCAAACACCTTCATATAGTATCACAACCTATGTGTTAAATAACACTAGAAATCCATCCTTGTTTGCTGTTCTTCTATACTCTATCTATTGATCTCTAGTGTTTTTCTTTCTTAGGTTTTTGTGAGGCCTTAGTATCTCTTATCATAAATTACTAGGTGTATCTAATTTTGTAATATGTTATAAAGATTTGTACTACACCATTTCTAATACAAATGTATTAGTCTTATTCATCTATTCTTAGATAAATTTTTCCTTTTTCCTACTGAAATATAAAATATATAATCTTAGGCTTGTACTATAATTGTTAAAACTTCTTATGTACCAAATTATACTGTTATTGTCTTTGTCTTGACCTTTTATGTTGTTGTAATTTGTGGAGCTTTTCTCCCCGGGCCTCCACTGAAAATGGACATATATCCAGCTGGACTAGCCCAGTCAACAAATGTAAAATAAAAATAAAATAAAATAAAAATAAAATAAAATAAAAATGATATACTTCTCTGTATGCCATGTTTTAAGATAATTGTTTGATATGCAAGATGATGAACACCATTCTGAGTTGAGTATTTCTATCATAGAGTCATACAATCATAGAAAATACAAAGAAACTAGGCCTTGTGGCCATTTACTCTTTGCCAGTGCCTACCCTTAGACCACACCTCACTTTTTCAAGCAGTGATAGGCCAGTCAGGACAGGGGTTAATTTGTATATACACATCCAATTGTTTATCTCCTTTTTAAAGGAAGATAGTGTCACATTGCTTGACCTAGAGTGGAAGTTTATTTCTGGGAAGGGATAGTCATTGCATGTCAAGTCTGTCGTTCCACCATGATTTGTTTATTTACTGTAGTAGGTATAACTCTCTGGTCTGAGTGTTTTTTGGACTTTTTGATTTGCAAAGATATAAAAGGTATTGGACTGTTGGATCCCTAGCAGCCCAGAAGGCAAGGCACAGATCATCCCTAAGGAATCTGTAGCACACTGGTAGCTCAAGTCTTTTAGGCTCATTATATTTTTTGTTAGGAACCTCTAGGGTCTTTTCACCTGCTTAATATGTCTAGTAAGATACATCCCAAAAGAGGCAATGTATTTTATGATGGACCTAATAAGTATAGAATATAGAGGGGTAAGGACCACTTTAGTTCTAGAGGAAATACCCATGGTGCCCATCTGAGCCAGAAAGAAGGATTTCCTAACGACTGTTGCAACTTGAAATTATCTACCCATGTTCCAAGGTATCTCATGACATCTTCATTTTGGTGTGCTGGGGTGTTGTTTATGCTATAAGCTGGTTTGAGGATTTTTTTTTATGAAATATGACAATGTTTCACTTTTTAGCATTTAGTTTTAGCACATATTCTGTACACCAACTATTAACATGTGTAAGTTCAAGTTATAACTTCTGCATGTCAGAAGGGGATTTTGAAAATAACAACCAATTTGCAATCAAATGTAAACTTGGTTAACCAGAGATATTCATCACCTTTCGGAGATCAGAGAAGTACATGCCAAATAGTAAAGGTCCTATTACAGATCCAGACGGGACCCTACTGGTTACCTTCATCTTCTCTAAGGATGCATCTGGCACCCTCACTGTGTGAATTCTGCTCCTCAGCCAATTTGCTATCCACCTAACTTTTATGGTATAGATTAATTTGGAGCACATTTAGCTTGTTAGTTATGTTAATATGTGGTATGGTTTCAAATGATTTGGTGAGATCAAGATAGACTGTATGACAAGAGTGAACACTGTCCACAACTTGCATTACTCCAGCAGCACAGCTAGGGTGGTGAGAAAGGTACAGCCACCCTAGGTGTAAGGTGTTACGGGGTACAATGGAAGCAAGACAGTTTGACCCCAATGCAATTAGATACAATTTCATATTAAAATTCACATTTATTGTCTATGAGAATATTTTTTCTCTATGAGAATATTTATTGGACAGTTTGACCCCAGATGTTTTGACCCCAGACTATTTGGCCCCAGTTAAATGTAATAATGGCATTTTAATACTTAATATTTTAATTAGCAATTTTAGATAGGTATTTATTATATTATTTAACATTTTAATGTGTAATTATTAATTTATTTAACATATTATTTAATATCTATATATAATTAATTTAATTAACAATAGTTTTTAACATGTTAATTAAATCAATCATGGATTTTGCATAGGAAGTTAACATATTTAACTAGCGTATTTGAAAATTTACTCAGCGTATCTGAAGTTTTATTCAATTTTATGCATTTAATTGTTATTAAAGCTGGATTTATTCTCCAGACAGTGTTCCATTTTTTTACTTTGCTAACATAAGCTCTCTTTGATTGTACCAGTTTACAGACCAGTAATGCGAATAATATTTTGTTCTGTCTAATGACGGGTTATTTTCTGCATAATTGTGCATAATTGTCAAATGTTTTTGCTATTCTTGCTGAGTGTTATAAACTATTATAAAGCCTTGTTAACTAGGGCATAACAGTAGTATCAAACTGCATTCAAGCTGTTACAGATCTAGATATAAAATGTATTAATGCAGGGGTCAAAACGTCTGGGGTCAAAATATCCAGTGCCAAAACATCCCGTACCTGGGTACCATTGCAGTACTGATATTCACATACATACTGGCATTTCTGAACACTGCTTCTGCAGCCAGAAATGAAGTGCTTACTTCAGCATGTTTATGCATGGTCTTAAGTTGTAGTAAGCTACTTGCTGCATTTTTTAGAAAAGAAGTGAGGAGTATCAGATCAGAGAACAGATTTTTTGCTACTTAATTAAGAGTTGAGGGCGTCAGATTGTGCAGCAGTACTGGGCAGGTATACTAGCAGCTCCGCATTACTCTCTTAGAGACATTCACCATATTCATTAGACAGGATCCACCATTAACAAAGCCAAACTGCTGATGATCAAGATTTACCAAGTCAATTATGACTCATACCATGGCCTTGCAGATAAAGCTAGAGAGACTAAGTGTGGACTGCCCTTGTGGGACAAAGCCAGTGGCTAAGCTCAGGTTAAATAGCAGTAGGAGAGGGTCCACCAGTCCATATTTAGTGCTGGTCAGCAGACAGCTGGGTATATTATCAGGTCCCATCAAGGATGATTTATTTATTTTTTTTGGAAAGTACCTTCAGCACATCTTTTGCAATGATAGGGGAATTAAGATCCTTTGAAGTATGTGGGTTTTATGTAGCTGTCACAGGGTGAAATTTGCACTGAATTTATTAGCTACTATATTTCTGATGTCTACAGGATCCAAGCGGGTGGTGCCAGTTTAAATAAGTTTGCAGCAATGTTGGGTGTTATTATTTAATTTCCTGAGGTAAGTAAACAGGGATTCATAATTATCCTTAGCTTCTGATGTTATTCTAAGTTCATGGGATGCCTTTGTTTACCTGACTGCATGTTAAGGTACCTCTGATAATTTATTTATGTTGCTCTTGAGTCGTGCATCTTTAATTTTGCTGTATTTTCCAAGAAGTTTTTTTTCTTTTATTGTATATTTTTATGCATGCAGACCATCAGGCTGCTTTACTCTTAAACTTCCCCTTTAGTTTGGTCCTGGTAGGAAATGCCAGGTTAAACATTTAGGGCAGGATTCACGAAGCCTCCGTGTAAGAGTTACAAGGCTTACACGGAGGCTGCAGTTAAACGGTGTGACGTCAGCATGTCATGCATATGCATGAGGGCATGCTGAATCACACCTAAGGCTAACACAGTCCGTGTAAGACAGTAGGGGGTGTGTCCGTAGGGCGAGCCCTGCAAACGGACACGCCCCCAGAAGAGTAAAAGTCCCGAAAGTAAACCCCCACGACAGAGTCCGTGTAAATGTGAATAAACACAACACAACACATGCCCCCACAGACTATGAACATAAAATGTAGAAATGAACATCTAATATTTTTTTTTATAAGTTGTAAAGATGTTTGCCCGTGAGTGCGCTCGTTTGCACGGGCGTGCCCGGCGCTTAGCCACAGTTAGCAGTCAGTGGAAAAGCATATAAGAACTAAATATGCAAAGTAAGCCAAGAAGCAATAGCGTAGCGGTAGAGACGTCGGCTGAAGAGGAGGCAGTCATGGTACGAGCCCCCACAACATTAATTTTTATTTTTAGTGAAATAAGCACGAAACAAGTCCCTGACATATATGTACATATATAAAATTATATTTCCTGTAAAATGTAATGAAATGGGCCATGTATTTTGAAGAAATGTGAGATAAAAAAATAAAAAAAAAATGTGAGATGTGCCCATAGCTGAGCTACAGTCTAACAAGTTGAGGATATCTGCTTTTAGGTGAGCAGTGTTTTAACAGGTGTAAAATGAGTGCCCGTAGGTGAGCAGTGGTTTAATAGGTGTAAAATGAGTGCCCGGGGTTGAGCAGCGTTTTAACACGCTGAAACTGTGTGCCTGTAGCTGACTTGAGCGTAGTGTGCGTGCTGACAGCCAAACCATGGGTAAACCAGTGTGATCCGTTTGTGCGGAGCTGCGCACCATGCCAACAAGCTACCTGATGGGCAACGTTGAGCAAGCTGTATTAAAACTGCCTTTACACAGACACACCTCCTAGCCTGTGTAGACAGTCATAAAATATAAAAAGCGATGGCCAGGTTCGAACCCAGGACACCATGCACCATAATCAAAGTACTGAACCACTAAGCCATGACAGTTGCACTTAGAAATGCAGTAACAGCATATATATATAGGAATGAATAGAAAAAGGAGCATGACAAAGTAGGTTTTGTGAAGCTGATACAATTCCAAAATGGCCAATCACAGATAAGTGCGGGAAAAACAGCATATATAAGCCCCATAGGCGGGAATACACAGCATAACCGATTGTAGAACCGACTTGCAGCCAGGATGTCAGGTGTAGGAGAGGGTAGTTGCTTCTGAGCACAGAGGTGGGGTGTTGAGGTGTCCAAATATATGGTTTGGCTCTTCGTCCATAATCATGAGGCCCAACTCATGCAGGGCCAGGTCCTGTGGGGAGCATATAGGGCTGAGGCGTGGGACCGGTTGGCACATGATCTCACCAGTGCCACAGGAATACCAAGGACTGGTGAGCAGGTCTGTCACCACCATACGGACCTGAAGAGATGGAAGCAGGACCAACTGAACCGTTGCATCCAGGAGGCCCGGCAAATGCCCAACGCCCCACTACTAAGTAAGTTACATGTAATTATTTATGTAAGAAATTAACCTAGCTGATATTATGGAGATGTGTATTCCAATATTACTTTATTTATATTACAGCTGCAGGTGTCCGTTCTGCGAACTGTTCAGCCTATGGCGATAGGCTGGTGCGGTTGCGCCACCAGGCAGGTCAGTAATTCTCTCCCTGTAACTGTAAATAAATATATAAGTATGACAGTTAGCAAAAGAGTGCAGTGTAGTCACTAATTAATAAAATGTGCAAGTAACAGTGTAAGAGGGTTTGCAAGTATTGCTTGCTTACAAAAGTGTGATGCAGCCTGTAATCCAAACATAAAAATGAAACAAGTCTGAAATAAAGATGTCCCACCTGTAATATAATAGTACATAACCTGCAGCAGGCTGAAAAGTACAGCTGCAGAAGCTGAGTAAAACACATGTGTGAAATATATCCCTGTTGAAATTCAGAAACATGACATAAGTGAGACTGTTGGAAAGGATTGTTATAACTACAGGTAAAACATGTCAATAAAGCCTAGAATTAAGTACCATCCTGAATTGTAAAAATAAAACAAGTGAGAGAGTGTGAGAAAGAGGTATAAATCCACCAATAAAGTAGTAATAACTCCTGAATAAAGTATACTGCAGTCAGTACAGAATGAAATGAATGTGATAGGCAGAACCAAACAGTAACATGTGTTGAAAACAGTACTGCAGCTGGAATGTGTGTCCCAAAATCTGGATATGTTGCTCTCAGTCTGCAATATGCAGATAGTATGGTTGTCTGAAATACCAAACATCCACAGTTGTCTATAGCTATATAAAGCAAATGTAGCAGGATGATGTAGCTGAACAGAGCCAGATATGAATGTGTATGAATAAAAATGAAATGTATATTGATGTAGCAGTAACATTCCTGTCACCAACCTGAAGTAGTTATCACATAGGAAACTGTAGGCAGAACTGTAGTGTGTATATATCTGCAGCTAGTAGAAATGTACAGCATATGTATTGGTATTTGAAGTTAATTAAATATTTCTTCACCCTACCCTATAACCACATATAATCCATTCCACATGAAATTGGTATGGGCAATCACAATTAACACCCCTGGACATTTGTCTTGTTAGTTCATACATATTTGCATGTACGTTGATGCATCTGCCCTGTTCATACATCCAAACCTGATGGCCTGTTGCCATCAGTCAACCCTGCATGTTGTTGGATTGTGTATTGCTGTTCAAATTATGCATGTGTTATGCTTGCTGTTCAATGGCTTGAAGATATGGGTGTTTGGTTAATGGGAATACTAATGCATGCTGTTACAACTAATTGTGAATGGTATTGTACGTTACTAACCCAAACTGTCATAACATAATGCAAAACATAGGACGACAAGGAAGGCGGGTTCCAGCGGACCCACCTCTCCCACCTCAGCTGGCGAGTGCACCTGGCAGTAGTGCCCAGGCTGGACCCTCCTCCGGTGGCCCTGTGCCACCTGCAGGTGGAAGCACTGCAGGGGATGGGGCTCATCCCCCCTCTGCAAGCATGGCTGGAGGAGAACATCCACTCACCCTCCGTAGTGTCTGGACTGTGGGGCATAGGGAGATCCGGCACGCTGTGCTTGGGCCCCTACGCCAGCTTGAGGCACAGGTGGCACAACTCACATGCGTGCCTGCTGCCCAGCCTACACAGCCCCCAGCACAACCCTGTCCTGGGCAGTGAAGGCACAGTGGCAACTGCCCATGGGTGGGGATCTCAGTTCCACTGTTGCCATCTGTGGGCTCATGGGCTCGAGATATCCAAACATCCGTCCCCGTCAATTGTGTAACCCCCCACATGTGTCATACACCGCCCCTGTATGCATCTTGTTTGTCTTGTCTGTTAACCTACCCAAACTACCTCCCCAGCTATACCGACTTCCTGTACCTGACATACCACTCTTACCCGAAAAAAAAAAAAAAAAGGGCACTCTGTACCCACAAAAAAATTATGCCCCATACATAGCTGCCCATTTTGCACACATGTCTGCTGGACATGTAAACTGTCAATTACAATTGGCTGTACAACAAGTATTATTGTTGTCCTTACACCTCTCTCAGGGGTGGAAGGTTTCAAATATCACACCAAATTACAAACATATGCACAGCTGTTGCTAATGAAGAAATGGACAGCTATGGGCCTTACCTACATCCCTCCTGCAAAACCCGAGCTTGTTTCCCTACTGTCCTACCCTCTTTGTGACCCCTTTTTCACCACTTTCCTATCTCCCCATTTTCTTTTCTTTCAAAGAAAATGGCGTGGGTGTGCGCAAGAGTAAGCACTTTTAAGCAGTAGTAAGTGGGCGTGCGCAAAGCTAAGCGGCAGTGCGCATGCGTGACCTCCGCGCAAACCAGCGCTAACCCGCTTACAACTGCTTAAAAGTGCCTTAGTCACTCTGAATGATAAGGCCTGTAGTTTTCTCAGCAGCAAAATAAAATACCTCCCTCAGTCTCAAACCCAGGACATTGGAAACACTAGTCTGCATGACTTACCACTAAGCCATGAGTACTATACAAGAACATTGTGCTGAAAGAAATATATCATAAAATAGTAGGAATTAATTTAAAGGGAATATACAAGTCTAGCACACAAAGCATGTCATGTATATTTACTGTCAAATCTAGTGGATTTGTAAAATAGTACTGTGTGCTGAGAAACAGTCATGCTAGTTGGTAACTACTAGGTAATAATGTCACAGTAGCATCTGGCAAGCCACACACATACTCGAGCGGGATAAACACAGCCATAGTTGAATAGTTAAGAGTGCAGACATAGCAACTGTGACTAAGTTACAGGGATGTCCCTGATGTGAAAACAAATGTCAACTGTGCCCCACTGACACCTTGCCAAATGTACTAACAGTAGCTTACAGAACAACATGCATTGCAGTTTCTACAACACAGCCTGAAATATGAGAGACATACCAACCCTTACACTCACAGAACAGTGTCCACAGCAAACCAGCATGGTCCCCACCCTGATAATCTGAAAGGGCTACGCCTACCTAACAGATCGTTTTATAGCACATGCCTGTAATCACAGTGAGAACTGCAATCACTACACAACAGGCTGAATGCAATTAGTAAATGCTGGCTAACAATTGTTGCAGAGGCCATCACATGGACATGTGCAGATACCTACAAAAGCATCCTGTACTCCCATTCCACACATGCAATACTGTCATTGCACCCACTAGAGGTAGAGAGAGAGAGAGAGAGAGAGAAACAAAAAAAAAAAAGAAAGAAAGAAAGAAAGAAAGAAAGAAAGAAAGAAAGAAAGAAAGAGAAAGAAATAACAAACTGGAAACATCAAGGCAAAGAGGCAGACAGCAGGCCAAGCAACTGCAAGCCTACACAAACAGCTGCAACAAACACAGGTAATTTAAAATACTACTATAATACTCTACATGCTGTGAACCCTCCGGATGTGTTATTGGTCTGTATCTATGTATATGAGGATGTGCATAGGGATGGGGACATACTGAAACTGTCACTGAAGGCTCCACATACATATGTATGTGATGGTAGCTATGTGCACATAGCAATGTAGGTTGTAGTGCAATGTACAAGTAGGTGGTACAGTAATGGGTGTTCAGCAGTACGTTACTGTGTGTATACATATGTGGACCTAAAAAGGAGTATATATATATATATATATATATATATATATATATATATATATATATATATATATATATATATATATAAAACATGTGTATATGTATGTATATCGAGATATGTATGTATATATATATATATATATATATATATATATATATATATATATAATATGCATATGTGTATACATAGATAGAGAGGGATGTAGAAATACATAGACAGATATAGTTTCACAGTGGCATAGTATAGTACTAGGCTATCTGCACACAGTGTATAGAATAGATTTAGAAACCTGCACCTCTGTATAGTAGTGACACAGTGAAGACCCCCCTACAGAATAGCATTAGTGTACTGTGCCTCTGTCTAGTAGTGACACAGAGAAGACCCCTGCTGTAAACCTATGATCTCCCATCCACTTGTCAAGAATGCACATGAAGAGTGTCAGTGAGGGTCTCTGCCTAACATGAACTGGGATCCTGTTCCACAGTATGGGAAACCTCTTAGTGATGGATCTGTCCCTACAGTATGTCCTATTCATATGTGTGCTGAGGTTTAAATCCATAGCTGTCGTGCTTCTGATGGATTTGGATTGTATGAGGTGGAACATGTCCATCACTACCAGATTGGACATGGCCTACTACATCAGGCACAGATCACCCCTACGTAGGCAGTATGTTATGGAATAGAGCATGAGTTACGTTAGTCTGGCAGCAGATGACAGTTGTTGCAGACCCTTGATCCACCTGGTGATGTACTCATGGGGTCCCCCTAGCTGTTGCAAGTGCCAGGTGAGGTACATACCAAATGGGGCATAATACACAGTCATGGGCCTGAGAAGGGAGGAGTATAAGGGTACAATGACCCCTTTTGATGTGGATGTGAATTCCTGCATGATAAGGTGGGCAAGGTAGGAAGTCCATCCAACCACTTCGGCAATGTGGGTGTCAAATGAAAGGTCAGCATTGCACAGTGTCACCAGGTCTCCGATTACTTTGTCTGTACTCAGTGGGTTATTGTCTATGTGATAATATGTAGGTACCTTGTCCGTCCAAAAGGGTATGAGTATACATTACGTGGCATGCAGTGTCAGGCCATGACTCCGCCACCAGTTGTTGGTGTCCGCGAGGCCTGTCAGTAGGATGTATGTGTCAACAGGTGTATTGCCTATGGCACCTAGTATGCAGTCATCTTTGAACATTGTCAGCCACTACCCTCCCATGTCTGCTTCCACATCTGAGAATGATATGCCGAACATGAGTAGTCCCAGGACAGAGCCCTGTGGGACACCACATGTGACTGGCTCTGAGTCTGACATGGCATCAGTGAGGTTGACTATAGGGTTTCTATCCGTTAGCTGGTTTGCAACCCATCATGTGATATATGGATTTACATGTTAGCTGTTGATCATGTCTATGATGGCAGACTGCGGTATTGTGTCGAATGCTGTAGGCAAGTCCAGGTAGGCTGTATGGACCGCTATGCCATCAGCAATGGCTATAGTGACTGATTTGAAAAGGTCAACCAGGTTCATAAGGCAGGATCTGCCCTCTACAAAGCCAAACCAGGTGGGATCAAGTGTCTAAGTCCCCAATGTCTCTGTGTATGGGTACCATAATGATCCTTTCCATAGTGTTGCAGACCAGGCTGGTTAAGTGTATGGGGCGGTAGTTACCAGGGTCTGTAGAGGTGCCTCCTGTGTGGAGTGGGACTACTGTTGCTGTATGCCAGTGTCCAGGTACATATGCTGTAGTAAGGCTATGGCTGAATAGCATGTAATGTGCATGTGTAGCTCCTCTTGCAGTTCACGTAGCATGCAACCTGCAATACTGTTGGGTCCCATTGCTGCTGTGTTTACAGCTCCGCTGAGGGTGGTTCCCAGCTGGACATCCGAGATGACAGGGAGGTTACAGTCAGCTGGGATAAGTAATTCCACATGTGTGGGTGAGGGAGTGTAGAAACCTGCACTGAACCTGTCTGCCAGACTGTTGGCATTATCTGTGTGTTCAGTGTAGCGTATGTCACTGTGAACTAACTGTGAACACAACTGAGGGTTCCCACCCAGGTGTGTAACATAGCAGAGGAAGGCCTTGTGGTTATCTGTAGTGACCATAGTGATGTCCCTCTCATTGTTGGCCTTGCATGTTTGTACGACAAAACCCATCTGTCTACTACTGCTCATGAGAGATGCCGTAGCTCTATGGAAGTATGCTCTGCCATGCAGTAGCTACCATCTGTTGTTATATAAGTTGTTCAATGCTGAGGTCCACCAGACAGGATGCCTGCCCTTGGTGGAGAGGGTCATAGTTCCATTTGTGATTGCATGATCCATGCATTCTTGGAGATGTCTGTAGAAGCATATGTGAGGGTGTCTGCATTGTGGGAAGTGGATTACACTGATCCAGTGGGCATTCAGGATATCAACTCAGTTATAAGACGTGTAAAGTCGGCATGTGAGAGGTCGCCCACTGTAGTCTGTTGTGTTGTGGGGGAGGTGGGATATGTATATCCAGAGTGATTAGTCTGTGGTCAGATGTGACTAGTAAGGGGTATCCTTCCAGTGTGTAGCACATTGTTCTCATGTTTGTGATGATCAGGTTTAGTATATTATCTCCTGTTGTGGGAGAGGTGACTAGCTGTTCCATTGCATTTGACATAGTGAATACTGGGAACCTTTGGGCTAGGGTGTTTGGGGTAGAATAATGCACCAAGTGTATGTTAGGGTAGTCGCACTCTCCCAATATGATGGTGTGTGGTGGGACATTCATATCCTCCAATGTCTACAGGAAGGCCAACTGTGGTCCCTGAGATTGGGAGGGTGGTCTGTAACATGCTACCAGTTGTATAGCAGGTTTGCCTATGGTCATCTGCACCTGGATGGTCTGTAATGCTTCATGTGTTGCCACTAACCTGGAGGTGTGTGTATCCTCCATGAATATGGACACACCCCCTCCCTTTCCATTTTGTCCCGTGTCCTGGGGCCAAAATGCATGATACGGGGTATAGCCTGGTACCGCTGGTGTGCTCTCAGGAGCCTTGAACCAGGTTCTCACGTACTGCACAGGCATCGAGATTGGTAGAATATGTATGTACAGATATATGTAATACACACATACATATATAGATATCTGTAGAGACTTGCACATATACAGATAGATCTGACTGACAACAGATATGTCTGTATATGACTATCTCTCACTCTCTCTCCCACCCCCTCACACTCACCCTGTGTCTCTCTCTCCCTCTCTCCCTGCATCTATATGTATATATCTACATCTAGATATACATATGATATATACATATATACAAACAGATATATATCCATATACAGATATAAATATATCAATACATATATATATATATATATATATATATATATATATATATATATATATATATATATATATATACATATATAGACTGTGTGAGGCACATGTGTGCAGATGTCTTGCTACAGGTGCCTGGTGTCACAGGCATGGAGTGAACACCAGTGTGGATACTGGAGTACCATACCCCATTCAAAAACACTGACACCAGTAACCACCACATATGTACATGCCTGCCCACCACTGCATGTGTCAGGGGGGAACAGGGTCAACAAGTGTACAATAGGCTCCACATCGATACACACAGTGGCACACTAGTCCTGTAATACCTGTACATGGAATGTGTCAGCGGACATGGTGTGTCAGCTATGGACATGTAGGTCACTGTACCCCTCCACACCCCACAATGTCCTACACGGTATGTACCTCCCATGACAGCTACAGATATGGTGAAGGACACAGACATATGCAAGTAACTGTGTCAATGCACTCAAACACCACAGAGCACACAGACTACCTACATAGAGGTTACCACTGCTGGATATACATAGTTCGGTCACACCCATGACAGTTGTCTCCCAACCATGGTAACACCTCCAACATCCACAACACAAATTACCTACATCTGTCGTCCTTGTCACTGCAGTATAGAGCACATGGTGGAGGTATGGAACCCTACCCACAGATATGACATATCCTGTAGTAGACCACACAGAATTAAGAAGCAAGCCTCCCCATGAGTAGATGTCAGACATACCCCTGCTGAATGTTATGCTGATAGGTAATATGCCATATGAGTCACCCTGTGTAACTGTTTGTAAGGAGCAGGTATGATCATAACACATGTGTCACAAGGGGCAGGATAGCATAACAGTATGCTGCTGTAGGCCCAGGGCCAAAAGCACACTACCTACCTAGGAAGCAATGCACACCCATTAACACATTGCAAACGGAATATGTGAGGTGGAATGAGTGTGCTAGTGACTGGGTGCATGTTGTGTACTGGTGTGATTGCTCACCATGACTGTCTGTCTGTCATGGTAGTGTGTGTCCATGGTGTGAGGCCAGAGACAGGTGTGTGAGGTATTGTGATCAACACATACTACATTGCCATATGTTGTGCTGTGTTACCCTGTATGTCACTGTGGTGTAGGTAGGGTTATGGCAAGTAAGAGTAGTGTGCAGTACCAGTGAAATATGTAACGTGCATTGTGTGCAGTGCATGGGCTGATAATGTTCCCCATACAGTACCTTGATTCAAACCCCCAGTGTGGGGTTGTGTATTGTACCTGAAACAGTGCGTTGACTGCTGCAGTATACTAGTCTGTTGTATGGAGTATGCCAGGTACTGTTGCACAGTTGTCAGAGGAGCACTGATATCTGGTCATGTACATGTGTATCCCCCAATAGACAGACAGATGCTATATATGGTGCCTAAGTTATATCACTGCAGTCAAGTATAATGTGTATTATGTGTGCTATAGTCTGCTGACAGATATTGCTGACATATTTCCCTTCTCCTTTTCGGGGACATGGTTCACCAGCGGAACCCAGTCTACTCCGCTGCAGAAGAGGAGGAGATACACCAGAGACTGGTGCGGGATTTCGCTGTACTCTTTTCCCAGGGGGGATTGCTTTCTCCTGCTGTACTTATAGGGTGCTGGCATCATCAGTGTTTCGACAGTGGAATATGCAGCATGTTTTGTGTAGTAAAGGTTGTCAAAAGGGACATTTTTCATACACATGGAATTGCACACACTTCTCCCCCATACACAGTCACACGCACACTGGGCAGTTGCAGGATTCAAACCCCTACCTAACTATGTTATGACACTAGTGAGAGACGCATTAGCAGATCACGCTATTTACATTACTGGGGGGATTGCTTTCTCCTGCTGTACTTATAGGGTGCTGACATCATCAGTGTTTTCACAGTGGAATATGCAGTATGTTTTGTGTAGTAAAGGTTGCCAAAAGGGACATTTCTCATACACATGGAATTGCACACACTTCTCCCCCATACACAGTCACACACACACCGGGCACTTGCAGGATTAAAACCCCTACCTAACTATGTTATGACACTTGTTAGAGATGCAGTAGCGGAGTGCGCTATTCACATTACTGGGTATAATTTCTGCTCCTGACATATGTATGGTGTGCTGACATCATTATGGATGAAGAGGTATGTACATCTGTTACTATCCATCAGTAAGGGGGAGAGCATATCTATGCATTAACTTTGCACAGGCACAGTGGCCTACTGTACTGTGGAGGCAGACGCCAAATACACTGTGGATAGCCTTCTGTATTCCCTAGGGACAACGGTCAGGTATTGCACTCTACGGCCATATGTTTACCTGTCAGATGCATGTATCTGTTGCTCATATACTGTTTGTGGGTCTTTATTGCCATAGCCTTCCCTATCTCTATAAACAACATGTGTACTGTGGGAGATGTGTGCATATGAGTGGGATCCAGTACTTTACTTATGTCTCTGTTGTAACTTCACTGTGTGCACTGGGCAAATGTCTGTATTGTGGGAGGTTCCTGTGTTAACACATAGAAATGCCTGATATGTGTATGCACCTGCTAAACTGTGACATGGCCTAAGTGTGTGAGCATGCCCAGTTCACAGTTTGTATGGCTTCTTGACTGCCACATCTCATTTATCTAAGTGTGCGAGCATGCCCAGTGTGCCCTTTCCTTATGTTTGGATCTGTGGACCACCACATTTCTGTTTGTGTGTGGACGCCATCTATATATCACATGTACAGTTGAGTGTTGGACATCAGGTTGTGTTCTTACTGCCCAACTGCTGTGTGTCTGAACCTAACAGGCATTATGCTGTGCCTGCAGGGTCACCATGGGATAGATTGCATACAGTTGTCATCATCCTTTCCTGCTGACTAAACAGTTGTATTGTTGTATAGTGTACTGGTGCAAAACTTTCACTGTGGTGGAAAGTATAATCGGTTTCAGTCCTATCACTGCTTGTAATGTTTATAGTAAGCACACCAGACTGGTTGAGGGCCAGTTGTGCAGATATCACCATGTTGCATTTTGTTCAGATATGGACAGCTTAGTACATGATTGTCCGACATTGTTAATGTATTCCACAACTTGTGTGGACAGTGACAAACAATGGCCATGTGCCCTAGTCCATTTGTAATGCTAGTCAGAGAGTGTTTGTCCTTCAACACACATTTACTGGTGTTTGCCATGACATATGTCACGGTTAGTGTGCTGTGCCTCTGTCTACCCATGACATACAGGTGATATCCAGGGTACACCTGCCATCACCCATCCAGTCATCATGATTCCTCTGGATGACAGTCACTGAGGGACTCCCTGGATATCCTGTAGTGGGAGTTTAGTCGTGAGTGGAGTGAGCTTCTGGGTTGTGGACCAATCAGTACAGCATGTCCTGTTTATGTCTGTACTGGGGTTCAGGCCTGTCAGCTGCATAGGTCACCAGCATTCAGTGTTTACATGATGCCACATGTCCATTGATACCAGGTTGGTCATGGCTCTATACATCAGGCACAGTTCACCTCCAGCCAGGTGGAGCTGCAGTTACTTTACTCAGGTGACACATGGCATCTGTTACAGCTCTGCAATCCTCCTGGTGGGGTATTTGTGTGGTCATTCCAGTTGCTGCAGGTGTCTGCTACGGTACATCCCTGAAGGGCCATTGTACACAATTGTGAGGCTGCTGATGGATGACTGGGGAGGCACATTGACCTACCCTAACCAAGCTGTGCTTACCTTCATGATTAGGTGGGTATATGGTATGTTTCTGTAACCACTACAGACACATGGTTGTCACATGCAGGATATGTGTCACCTTGTGTCCCCAGGTCTCTTATTGCTCCTGATGTACTTACTGGGTTAACACCTATGTGGTAATTTCTGACCATGTACTGTGTTTCCACAGGGGTTGACTATACCCTATTCTGCATTTAGCTTGTTGACATGGCTGTGGCACCACTTGTGTGTTTCTATGTTTGCCTTTTGTAGGTTGCTTGTGTCATCTGGAGGATCCAATATGGTGACCAGTTTGTCGTCCTCTGCAAACCTGTTCAGACAGAGTCCTTCCATGTTGGCCTGTACCTATGTGACATATATAGCATAAAGAGGGGTCCCAGGACCATGCCTTGTGGGATGCCAGTTGTACCTGGTTTGCAGTCTGCCATGGCTACAGCATGTCTACCAGGTCAGTTCTGTCCTTGAGCTGGTTTGCAACCCATCTACTTGCATAGGGGTTTATAGTTAGGCTGGTAAGCTTATCTGTACCGCCAACTAGGGTATTGTATGGAAGGGTTTAGCAAGGTCCAGATAGGCTGTGTGATGGACATTCCCCACATCACTGGGCTTGGTGCATATTTCACATGAGTCAGACATGTGTACGGGTCAGGAACTGCCCTATGACAGCCAGACTGAGTAGGGTCCAATGTCTGTAGGTACCCAATGTCATTATTCATGGGATCCATGATCATCCTCTACATTACTTTGCCAACCTAGATATTTGGGGTTGAGGGGTGATAGTTTGCAGTATCCACTCAGGCACCCCCTTTGTGGTGTGGGACCACTGTTGCTGTACACCGCTCTTTGGGTACATATCCTGTGGTAGGGCTGATAGTGCACAGTAATGCTATTTGCTGTTGCATTCTTCTTACAGTACTTGTTGGACACAACCCAGGACACCATCTGGTACCATTGATGCTGTGTGCTGTGCTTTGTGGATGCTGGCTGTTACCTCAGCATCTGCAATGTCGAGGGGCCAGCACTCTCCTGGGATAGATATTTGGCAGTTAGGTGCTGGTGGGGAGTTTGCAAAGAATCTGTTAGGTAGGATGTTGGCAATGTGTGTGGGTTTGGTGTATTGTTTGTGATATTAGAGTGCTGCAGAGCATATCTGTGGATTACCACCATGGTTCCTACCATCAGGTAGGACAGCTGTGTAATAATCCTTTGTGTCCTGCACAATTTGTATCATCATAGGTTCGTAGGTTCATACTAGGCTATCTGCCCTGGCCTTGTTTGAGCACGGACAGACTGTGTGTGGGTCTCAACACTCCTTGCAATGTGCATATCATGCCCACATAGGGTTTACTTTCCTAGATGTGACACAGGGATGGCCCCCAGTGTACACCTGCTATCTCCCATGCACTTAAACAGATTTCTCCTGTTGAGTTTGTGTGTGGAGCTCAGCCTATCATGGACTGGGATTCTGTTCCAGAGTGTCCTGAGCCTCTGGGTTATGGATCTGTCCCTCCAGCACATCCTAGTAATCTATGTGTAGAGGTTCAGATATCTCACTGTGGTGTGTCTGCTGGATTTGGGGTTTCTGCAGTGGAGCATGCCCATTCATTCTGGATTGGGCATGGCCTTGTACATCAGGCATACATCACCTCTGACTGTGCAGTATGCTTCTGAATTGGGCTGTGGTTTCTTCAGCCAGGCTGCAGATGTCCAGTGTTTGGACCCTTTATCCTGTTGGTGGGGTACATTTGGGGTCTTTCTGACTGCTGCATGTGTAAGGTAATGTACATGCGGACTGGGGCATAGTTGTCACGTATGGGCCTGATAAGGGAAGGGTATGGGGGCACAGTGACCTCTGTAGCTCTACATGTGCATCCTTTCATATTAAGGTTGGCAATATAGCAGGTCTTCCTGGCCACCTTGGCAATGTGTGTGCCACATGACAGATTACCGTCCACTTGTGTCCCTAGGTCCATGACTACTTCTTCCATACATTATGGATTGCCACCTATGTCATACTTTGTGTGTGCCTTGTTTGGTATTTGTTGGGACATTCATACTCTGACGTGTCTTCAGGAAGGCTGGCTGGGGTACCTGGGTTTGTGTGTGGGGTCTGTAGCAGGCTTCAAACAGGTACACAGTTTGAGACAGTGTTACTTGCCCGTGGATAGTCCGTGCTGCTTCTTGCTGTAGTACCAACCTGGGGGTGTGGTTATTCTTGATAATTACTGGTAGCCACACTCCTATTGTCATGTGTTCCATGTTTTGGAGCTGTAGAGCATGGTATGAGGCATAACCTGGTAGTATTAGGGTGCTCTTCTGGGCCTTGCCCAGGTTTCTGTTACAGAACACATATTACCATTCTCCATGCTGTGGTGGGTTTGGTCTGCATGCACCTTGCAGGTTAGACTTCTGGCATTGGGTAGCATTACGTCCAGGTTATTATCTCTTGTGCTACCTATGTTGGTGGGTTTGTGTTTCCAGACTTACCTATTCCAGGCACAGTGGGGGTGACAGCAGCCTTTGCCAGTATCTACACAGCCAGGTGTGCTGGGTACATGCCATCCCTAGCAGGTGGGGCATCATGTCTTCCTCGGCATGTCAGCCCAGGCTGTCAGCTATGTGTTCCCCCTTGCTAACGGCAATTCCTCAGCCAATTATTGTACTTGATCTTGTTGTTTTCATAGTGTGGCATCATGCTTGGTGAGGGTGAGATGTTAGGTTGGGTCTTCATGTTTGCATATTCTAGATGGTGTTATATTGCTTAACACATGGCAATCACGCCTCAGGTGGTGCTGCAGGGCTGGCTCTGTCGGATGCACATACTATACTCCCTGTACATGTTTGAGAGCAGGTTATGTCATTTTAGGCATCCCTGTTACTATATGAGTGAGTCAGAGAGGGGTATCATTCCCAGGGTTCCTACTGAGCCAAGGTATGTGCTATGTGTTGCCTCTTTGCCAAGGCCAGGGCATACTGGGCACGCCTCCTTCTGCCTACTGGGGCAGGCTCAGGTTGTTCCTCCTCCAAGTCACGCTCTGCCTGTGATGGCCTTGGCAATGGTGGGGGGCTGTTTGGCTCTGCCCTATTCTGGTCCTGCTGCAGCTGTTTTCACAGGATCATATTATGTAGCATAGCACATACCATGACAATGTGGGTACATGTAGTTTGTGAGTACTGCAAGGCTCCACCAGATGTGTCCAGACACCGGAACCGTGACTTGAGCAGCCCAAACACATGCTCTATTACATTACGTGTTTGTGCGTGTGCCTCATTATGGCATTCCTGTTCAGGTGTGTGTGCATTTCTGATGGGTGTCATCAGCCACGGCTCCAGTGCATAACCTGCATCCCCCACTAGGTGTCCATGTGGGATGTCCCCATTGGCAAATGTCTGGTACAGCTGTGTCAAATGCCAGATATGGGAATCATGGTAGCTCCCAGGGCAGCCAGCACACACATTCATTATTATACCCTGGGCATCACACACGACCTGGCAGTTGATGGAGGGGAAGCCCTTGCGGTTAATGTAGGTCCTACCCACTCACCGGCTGGTGCTTTGATGTGTATGTGCGTGCAGTCTATTGCACCCACTACCTCAGGGTATTCCGCTATTTGCTGGAAGAGATGCATATTGCTGGCCAATACCTCACGGGCATTGGGGAAATATACATGCTCACCAACATGTGCTGACATGGCATCCAGGAACTGGTGCAGTACCCTGGAGGCTGATGCCTGTGATATCCCCATCATATCACCAGTTGGTCTCTGGAAGGTACCTGTTGCTAGTATTCTTAGGCCAACACATACCTTGGTTTCCACTGGGATGGGTTCCCCTCTGTTGGTTCTGTGTGTGAGGCGTGGCCTGCACAGCTCGACAATTTGCTGCAGGAGGTCTTTGTCCATTCTATAACGCTCCACTATCTCCAGCTCATGTAACCCCTGATAGGTGACCCTGGGCCTGTACACTCTTCTCCGTCTCCTCACTGTGGGTTGTCTGGCAGCATTTCCATTGTCACCACCCTCAGCAAGTCTCCTATGTCTCCTTATGACAGCTATGGCAGCCCCTAGCATGTTTGGTCTGAGTGCAGTTTTTTCAGTTTTCACTTCTACTAGCTTACTCCTGTCTTGCTGTATCTCTTGAGAGAAACATACTGCAATGCTGTTTGCAGTGTTTTAAGTGCTGGGCTGGGCTTGTATTCTGCCTGTGTAATTGCCTGCTTCTAATTGTTTTCACCTGCTACCTCTACAGGTATTCCCTGCTAGTTTCCTACTATTTCTCCTGCTTCCTTTTCTTCTCTGTTTCCTCAGGGGGGAGCAGTGCGCATACCAGCGAAAACACGCTCACAGTGGCTACCACGCGCGCACACATGCTTACGTGGACTAGATTCTGCTTATTTGGGTTAACATGCGCACACACCAGTGCAAATAGGTATACAGATCTTTAAACAGGCTCCGACATGCTTACTCTGCCTTACACGCGTGCACTCTGTCTTACTCGCGCCTCCCAGCGCATGCACGCACAGCAAGAAACTTTGGTGTTGGCCACAGTGTACACCTTCCATTTCTTGACTTTCCCATGCTTATCTGTTGACACTCCTCTTTTTCTGCTGTGTGATTGATATGTTTCACATACCACTTTGCTCCAATGAGCTTGCTTTCTTCCTGACATTCCCCCCTGTGATGTCACCTATCTCTTACTCTATTACTCACCCTTCTCTAACTCTTACACTTCATGGACTGTGCTCATTTGCTATGTGACAGTGTGATTCACTATCCTACCATTCATTTACATAGGATTGCCTACTAATGCTTAGTTACATGTCTTACACTCAGCTTCCCCCCTTAGCAACCACTAGACGGTGGCCATGTTGTTTTTGGTCTGCTAGTCCCTGCATTGCAAATCCATGCATTACATAAAACCCACATTTGTGGGTTTCTAACCTTCATTTTTCAGTTTTATATAGCGCAGCCCATTTGCGCGGGGCTGCGCTGCGTTTAAACATCGCCGATCTCTGAAAAAATATATATTTTTTTTCATGTTTGCATCGGTTTACCATGCCAATGGCCACATATTTGGCCATTGGCATGCTGTCTGTAACATTTGCACACTTTATTTGGAGCTGTCATGGCTCCGTTGTGTTATTTGCAGTAACGTACTCAGTTGTCAACTGAGTACATTTCTGCAACTAACACGACTCTTACACGGGCTGGTTTCAGCTTCGTGGATCGCTAATCTACCTCATTTGCATGCCTTCTGGCTGCAAGTGGGGTGATTAGCATATCCACGCCCTGCCCGTGTAAGAGTCGTTTTAGCTTTCTCTTACACGGGATTTCGGGCTGTTCCTGGATCGCGATGGCTGCATGGAGTCTTACACGGCTCTTAGACTCCATGCAAGCCATCGTGAATCCTGCCCTAAATCTAAATGAGCATAGAATTTATTTGTATAACAATAATTCATGTCAACACTTGAGGAGCTGTAATTTTACTTGGATTTTGAGATTTCATCATAGAACTGCAGGAGGTTAGTACATTGGAAGTAATTTAATACTGTGATTTTTACATCTGGTGGTTGGGGATTTCGAAGAACAAGGTTACTAGTCTATGGTCAAATGTAACCAGGGAGGGGTATATCAGAAATACAGTCCATATATAGATGTTATATTTGTAAGGACCAGGTCAAGAATATTTTTCTGTTTAGTGACTTCTTTGACTATTTGGACCAAGGAGTAATTGTTTATGAAATCAAGGAATCTGTGGGCATAACTTAGATTTAAAGTACAGATAGCCCAGTTCATTGAAGGGTAGTTAAATAAGTCTCTCAGGATGATGAAGTTCTTCTTGTATTTGAAGTTGATCCAGTATATTTAGGAACTGAACATGCTTTTTAGGGGACATTGAGGCGGTACTGTAACATGCTATAGTTTGATAGCTCTTTTATTTAGTGCAATTTGTATTTCAATAAGTGGTTTGTAGGTCTCTATGAACCTGCCTCAATTTAATGTGGTCTTTAACAAATATGGGTACTCCACTGTATGGTAGGCACATAATTCTGGTACAGAAGTGCTTTTTGTACTTTTAAAATCAAGTTTCACTAATAACATAGACATGAATGTACTCCAAATGCAGGATGGCCTTGGGGTCATGCAGTTTGTCATTTAGACTCCTAGCATTGAGCAGCACTACCTTGAGGTTGTCTGCTTCTTGATTTGCTTTGTTTTTTTTTTTTTTTTTTATGTTGGGAGGTCCATTAGCTGGACTCTATCTAAAAAAGGTTTACCTTTACAGCAACGAAACACACTGGTGCGATTGCTCATATGAGCAAATCGGAACCACGAAACTCAAAACAGTGACAGTTTTCAATGTTCGAAAATCAGCAAATCGAAAAGCAGATTCGCTGATTTTCAAACATAAATGCCGAAAGAAAAATGTAATGAAGTGTAAATCAGGGGTGCAAGCCACCCTGCACCCCCATGTGGGGGGGCTGCACCCCCCACACCCCACCTACTTTAACATTCTAACTCCGAGATTGCACTACAGTGGGGAAAGGGACCATTTTCTGTAGTGAGGGAATGTCACTGTGCATTCGCTCATTGCACATTCGAACCTTTTTCTATTTGGCGTTTGCAAACTTTGCAAACGTCCTTTCGGACAACTGCTGTTCACCCTTGTGCAAAATGCACACATGAAGGTAAACCCTAAAAAATCATTATAGGGCAGTAATGGCTTTAGCCAGTATGCAGAAGCCTTGGAATGAGAGGTGCAGCAACTTATCCCCAGGTCTATATTAGAACATCGAAGTTTCATAACTTTGAATGTTCTAATATCGACCCCTATTCAGTGAAAGCTGAAAATATCGAAGCAACAGAAAACCAAATTTTTTCCTAGGGAAAGAATTTGGTTGTCCGTTTCTGTTGCTTTGGTATTTTCAGCGCTGTGGTGGAAAGTTATGGGTCGGGTTCAGGTAAGTGTGCAACTGAGTGTGGGTTAGGTTAGGGTTAGGGTGTGGGTTAGGTATGTGTGCGATTGTGTGGACGTGAAGGTTAGGGCGGGTTAGGTGAGTTAGGGTTAGGGTGTGGGTTATGTATGTGTGCGATTGTGTGGACGTGAGGGTTAGGGCAGGTTAGGTGAATTAGGGTTAGGGCACGGGTCAGGTAAGTGTGCGATTGTGTGGATGTGAGGGTTAGAGTGGGGTAGGTGAGTTAGGGTTAGGACGCAGGTGAGGTGAGTGTGTGATAGTGACGGACCTTATGGTTAGGGTTTGGATTAAGGTAAGTGGATAGTTAGTGGTGTGTGTATAGTTTAGTGTAGGGCTAGGTGTAAGATTTTAGGTGTATGTATGTGGACTGCTGTTTGTTTGGTGTGCTTGTGTTGTGTGTATGTGTTTTGGAACAGCGAATGTTTTCCCTAGGAAAAAATTTGCTGTTCTGTATGTTCGATGTTTTCAGCTTTCGCTGAATAGGGGTCGATATTAGAACATTCGAAGTTTTGAAACTTCAATGTTCTAATATAGACCCCTTATCCCCCACTAATAAATTCTGAATCTCCCTCGAATGACACCAGTTATTCAGTCCACTGTTGAAACCAATCTTTCCTTTGTACTTCATATCATTCTTGGAAGAGGAAGGATTCCACTCAGCACCAGGATATTGCCTGCAGTTGTGACATGCATGGAGAACTCAGAAATATCTTTCTGCATATCTCTCTGGGTTTTGTGTGCCAAGTATTTTACACCCACATGGACCCCCACCATGTCATAGTCATACTTGTTCAGTTTGAGGGTCTTGAGGGCCCTTGCAACATCAAAGATGTTAGCACCTGAAAGACAACTCACAGTCATCCTATTTTATCCAACTTTGCAAGAGTAGAGTCTGTCTGCTTGACAATGGAGTCACCTATCACCAGTGCATTTTTATTCATAGAGGGTCTATGTTTAGTATGTTTAGTTTTTTTTTTTTCTGGTGATCCTTGGTAATGGATGTGGTAGCATTTGTTGTGGTGTTTGTTCTCTGCTGAGTCCTTATCTGGTTTGATGAGGTCTAGGCAATAACATGTTTATAGGTTAATAGATTAGTACTAGGCTAACTGCCTTTGTGGGCCATTTTAAGCCTAGCTAGTGACCTCATGTGGGAATTAAACCCTGTACCCTATGTCTATAAGGTAAACACCTTAACCATTATGCTAACCTCCCACATAAAAATATAGCTCATTCACAGTTCATAGTCTTAATCCTCTGCACCAACTGCCAGACATTTACATCCTCTGTGTATGATAATTTTCCAGGTATTTGTGTGGAGTGCTGAGAAGTTATATGAAGATCACAGACTGCTCATATGTGAGAGTGATGACTCCATCTTAACTAAATATTTGCATCTCTCTCACAAATAGTTTGTGAAGTAGTAAGTAATAGTTATTTTTCTGTGAGCATCAGGCAATTGTTTCATTGCTGAAGTAGACCATGTGCTATCTGTCTGACAAAAGGGGGAAGACGAGCTGCATGATTTCTATTTAGTCCAACAGTGTAGAAATATAGGCTCTAAGACATATTCATACAGCATTGACTTACCTGAATAAATTCTTAAGAGTACATATATACTGAATTATGAAAATACAAATGCATCAAAGCTCAACCAATCAATGCCAGCATTTTAAAATGCAATAAATTGCAAACCTCAAAGCTTTAAACATTCACAAAAGGAAACATACAGTTTTCCCATTAATCCCCATTTTTGTTCAGAGTACATATCATTCTGTATTTTCTGTGACAGTCATCTTTGTAACTTTCACAACGAAATCTTATTAGCAGCACTTGAAGAAAACCCGTCAATAGCTCTGACGTGGTGTCTGTTTCTGCAACCACTGTATGAGTCAGTGTGGCTTTGCCTGAGTATATATAAAAAGCTTTTGCGGTCACCTGTACATCCTTAGCATCCTACACGTCATTTTATGGCACCTGGGTTGATAGATTCAGGATTGTCATGAAGCCGGTTATATATGATATGGTCTATGAAATTGTTTGTAGCACAGTCCATTTACCCTCAGCTTCTCCAGAAAAAAGGCAGCTGTACAGCAGCAGGAGTAGATTCATTTATTAAGATATTTTCTTTAGGCATGTCACATGCAAAGGAGAAAAACATAAACCAGTTTGCACATGTGTAACTACCAGCCCAATTGGCCATAATGTACTTCTTGTTACGCGCATCCTATCCTTCTTATGGAAGGCTTCAGACATACCCAAACATTCATGTATGGTGTATATAACATTAAATGCTAATGAGACAGACACAGTAAGCCTAGGGTTGCCACCTGCCAAGAATTCTTCCTGACAGTATAGAAAGCAGGGCCTCAGTTAGAAAACCTGGTTTTTTTTTGTTTTGTTTTGTTTTTTGTTTTGTTTTTTTTTTTTGTTTTTTGCTGAGTACTTATCAGTTATTAAAGCATATTTCATAAACTGTTCACTTTTACTTGTTTTTTTTTCTATTTCAGTTTGAATTATGTTGTCAGAATGGTTTCTTTGTTTATTTTAACTGTCATCTCTGGAGGTTAGCAGACAGTTAGACTGATGAAAATAATCATTTCTATGTTACACAAAGCCTAAAAAAGTCTGGTCCTTCTTTGTTTATAAAAGTACACTGCCTCTGTCCTCTAGCTGTACATTTTCTTCTTTGTGAAATTAGTCATATACTTTTATATGTATATAAATAATATCAAAGAACAAAAGCTGTATTCTGGAAAATTGTAAAGTAGGCATTACGTGAAAAAATATGGATGCTTCTTATTCTTCTTCCTGTGCTCATCTCATCTCTTCAGTATGACTTTTTTAGTTTCCATGCTTATCTAAGTATATCAGTTTCAGCAAACATACCAAGTGCCAAAACAATAAGAATATTATACAATATGTTTGAGTCATGCAAAATATTTATATTTCCGTTCATCTGTTGCATTTAGTACATGATTCACTGCTTCTTCAATATTGTCACTACCAGGATTTTTAACTTTGAAAAAGAAGCCATGCACATTTACTTACTGAATTGGGCGGAGCAGTGGGTGGGGAATGGGAGGAGCTTTTATTTATTTATTTATTTATTCTAAAGATGGCAGCCCTAAGTAAGCTGGATCTTATATAGCACACTGTTCTACAATGTGCATTGTGATTAAAGACCTGATGAAGGTTAGCCAGATCTACACTAATATTGTACTGTTTATCTAACACCCTAAAAAATGCCACACAGCTAGCAAAGGTTATCATAGTAAAGAAATGTATCTGCAGCTAAATAACTGAAGAACTATATTTGGTTTCAAGGGTTTATGTAATTGGAAGTACGGAAGTATAATATTCAGTGGAAATGTACTGCTGTCACAACCACCAGGAATTTCCTCTCTCACTTCAAGGAAATTTAGCAAAAAATGGGATGTATTCAGAAATTAATGTTATTCATTGGACTGAGTAGATTAGCTCAGAAGCCTGAAAATGTAATGTGCTATATTTCTGCATGTCATGGGTCAAAAAGCATTGAAGCTATTCAACTCTTTCTACATTTTTTGGAAAGGAGAAAAACAAAATAGTAGCGATGAGTGAGACATTCAAGTTGTTATGAGCTTTAAAACAATTTGCCATTTACTCATCATTTGTTTTTATAAAGGTAAAAGGTCCTACAGAGACTTTAGATGCTTGTATTACTGAGCTGAACAATAGAGCCAAAGGTTATTCATTTGATAAGCTGCATGATCCATTAATAGCAGATAGAATACATTGTTGTACAAAACAATGACAGAACAAGACATGGGCTATTAAAAAAAATAAATCTGACCTTATGAAAAGCTATGGTTGTACACAGAACATTGAAATTACAAGTGCACAATTAAACAATTAACGGAGGAGATGGATGTATAAGATAAAATATGTGTCAAGTGAAAAATGAGAAATAAATTCAGAATGTGTTGGAACAGAAAGGGACATATAAAAGAGAATTATGTGTGAATGTGTTATAATAATAATGGTTACAATTAAAATTCGAGCCTCAGGATATGATATAGAACCACTGTGTCATATTTTACCACTCAAAGTAAATTCTTCTAAAACTATGGGTCACTTCATATGTGAGACACAAGGAATGGTGAAACAGATTCACAGTATAAAAGCAAAAACTGCATGTGTATAGCAAGAGTTACACAGTTACTGAGGCATCCTCGGTTCTTTGCATAGCCCTAACAATGCTATGCTTTATCACTGTGTGATTTTATCTGAAGGCACAGGAAGTTTGCCAGTACAATATGGCATAAAAATAAAACTTGATGCTAATTCAGTGATACATGCTCCTAGTTGTGTTAGATTCTACATTTGGTATAACAAAGGGGAAGCTCTCTCAACAGATTTATGAGCATCAATGTGCAGTTTGCAACATGCTGATAACATAATTGTACTCATTTGCTGTTGATTTTAAAAGTTTCTCTTCTTTGTAGTTGAGAATATAAGGCTGGACTTAAGTGGAGGAGACCTTGAGTATTCTACAGATAAAAAAGACTTGGGATGTCAACTCAGACTGAATCTGAGTCATCACTAGGTCACAGTGGGAACATTATCATATAAAGATGCTTTCAAACTGAAGCCCTTACACACCCTTTCATTCATATGCAGCATTGCCATATTGCAGACATGTTTCAGTTTCTTTTCATTAAATAATTTTTGTTTCTGAATAATGTTATGGGTACATTTTATGGTGTTTTAACATCATATTGGTATTACAATTATTATTATTGTTGTTATTAATATTATTATTATTATTTATTTTTTGTACATTTTCTAGATGTTTCAAAATTTCCCTAGAGTTTTTACATTTCTAAAGGTTTTTATTTTCTGATTTTATTTATTTATTTGTGTATTTATTTTGTTAGCCTTTGTTGAATAGAATAGTCCCACTAGGCTAGTAGCTTTGTTTCAGGAGAGACCCAAGGTGGTATTTATACTATTATTAGAAATTTTGCCAGCATACTGGGTAGCTTTTCCTAAGCTTTTTAGTAAGTACCATGGGATCGTTCACATCCACCTAAACCTACCACCAACTCAAGCAGATGAGATTTTGGTACATCTTATCTGAAGGACTGCACACTCAGGAGAGCAGCAGTACAAAATGCTGCATTGTAGTGTCAGTAATTTGAAAATTAACCTAATCACCATGAATAGGGATAGAACCCATAGCCTTCATTCCTTCAACACCAGAGCTAAGTGTGCGACTTGTTGAGCCACAGACCATGTCAATAGCAAATCATGTATACATAAGCAATCTGTTTCATCTGACAGTTTGGAAAAAGTGTTACAACAATTTAGTAGAAGATAAAAGCACTACAATAAATTTTTTTCATTTTTTTTCTCATGAAGCATCCGCTGGTCTATTCTGGAAGTTGATATTTTTCTTGATAGTTGTTGTCATCTGCATGGCTTTTTATTGGTAGAATTCATAATGGAAAAACATTGTCTAACATGAAAATGGAAGTTCAAGTGAATAGACAATTTGCTGAACAGAAAAAATAGAAATGGGCAGCTTCAATAAACAGTTTTAGTATGTACTATTAAACTAAAAAGAGTTGGTACAATGAAGTCTAAAAAAAAATTAGGCTTTAAGAATGAGAGTCAGACAGCTGGCACAAACATGTTGAGAATTAATAAGCAAATGCTTAATTTAAAATAGCTCCAGGGTCAGAGCACAATAGTTTGCCAGAGGGCACTTTTAAATGATACCAGAAGGAAAACCATGTGAAGAATATTAACATATTTGGGACATCACATAGAGCCATTATATCAAATATTGCAAGTCAAAGTACATTTTTCTAAGACCGAATCATTTCATATGTGAGACACAAGGAATGGTGAAACAAATTCACAGTATAAAAGCAAAAACTACATGTGTATAGCAAGAGTTACACAGTTACTGAGGCATCCTGCATATTGTGTATAGCCCTAGCAATGATATGCTTCATGACTGTGTGATTTATCTGAAGGTACAGGAAGTTTGCTGGTACAGTATGGCATAAAAATAAAACTTGATGCTAAGTCACTGATACATGTTCCTAGGAAATACCTGTAGCCCCCAGGATTACAACAGAGAAGGAAGTGAAGTGAATGCAAATCTTAGGTGCCATTAAGAAGCAATTACAGACTACAGGATGGTTAATAACATGGTTAAAGTTGTAAAAAAAGGCATGCTTTGCATTTAACTTGATCTATAAGATCCAAATAAAGTGATAAAAGATAACATTTCCCATTGTTTACTTTTGAAGAAGTGGGCTAACAATGACAAATGCAAGGTTGTTTTTAGTACTAGATACAAACCAGGGAATATGGCAGATACATCTAGATAAAAACAAAAGATTCCAATTGTAAGCATCTAATATACAACTAGTATGGTACAAATTCTTTAGAGTTCACTTTGGTATTTCATTAGTACCAAAGATATTCCAAAGGGTTGCTGCTCAGGTAGATGAAAGCTTGGAAGGTGTTATAAATATTACTGATGGTCTGTTAGATTGGAACCAGATGCAAACTAAAGAAAAGCATAACATGTAACTGATACAGCTGCTAAACTGACAAAGAATAATTTCAAAGTAATTTCAGTATGAATAACAACAAATGGAAAATAAGGCAGGCAAGTCTGAAATACATGAATTATATTCTAGCATCAATTAGATTGAACACTGATCCAGAATAAGTCAGATTAGCTGTGCACAAGCCAAACCCAGAAGACAAGCAGGTATTATAGTGATTTCTGGGAATGGTAGAGAAGCTTACAAAATTTGTACTGACTATATCTTTAATAAGTTTGTCTTTAAGAAAGCTAGTAGTGCAAGATGTGACCTGTGAGTTTGTTTCTTTCAGCTTTTCCCAGTTAGGGGTCACCACAGTGGAACTCCGGTCCGCTAATGATTGGTAGTGGATTTTTACATACCGGGTTACCAGCCCTGATGCACAACCTTCAACGAAGGCATGTCCCATTCACGTATGCCTCCACACAGAAGATGCTCTAGCTGAGAATCGAATGGGACAACGTCTTGCTATGAGGCGACAACGCTACCGCAGCACCACCACCGCAGTAAGATGTGACCTGTGAGTGAAGATGCAAAACATAAATGCTGAAGAAGCTAGTAACAGATGCACAAATGTTAAAGCAGCATGTTGTGAATAAACCAGCTGTGCTGCAAGCAGATAATAACCATAAACATATTGGAGCTTTGATCCTGTCAAAGAATAGACTTGAGGTTTATGGTTTAAGAGCATTTACAGTTGTCCAGTTAAGATCTGCTCACATAGAAAAGGAGCTTTGATGTGGTATGCTTTCTTTAGTAGTGTGCAGTCTGAGTAAAAATCAGACGGTGGTTGTGTCTCTGTATTGTTTATTCACTATCCTGACAAGCACCATCATCACCACCATCATAACCCCCTTTTTCCCATTTTTCTACATGGTGTTGGGGTGTCATGTCAACCTTTGCCATCCTTCTTGATTTAATGTCCCTCTCTGACCTTCTTCAACACTCAAGCCTGACTGTTGCAGGACATCTCTCACACAGCTCATCCACCACTTTGCTGAATGCCCTCATTTACTGTAGGCTACGTCCTCATTTCTTCATTTGTCCCACAGTGTGCATCCTATCACCCATCTCAGGCACTTCATTTTCATCACCTCTGGCTTCCTCAACTGCTCTGCCTTTACTGCCCAGGTTTCTGCACTATACAGTAGTACGGGTCGCACCACTGTCTTGTGCACCTTACTTTTCAGTTTCCTTGGCATTGTTCCTGACAAGCACCATAAAGATGTAATTATGATCATGAACACTATCAGATAATGACAAGCTACTGGTATAAAAATAAAATAAACCAGAACAGTCAACTGAAATTCAAATCCACACAATCCATTCCAGAAAACAGCAACTGGAGCACCAGCACACTGTCTACGCTGTACACCAAACCACGAAGACTTTCCTTAAAAACCGATAAAAGTTTATTATAACATAAATCTGTTGAGCGCTTTCATCTTTTACAAAGACTTCTTCAGAACAATTAATTCAAATATTCAACTGCATTATATTTGCTTAATTAGTCACATGTACTATTTGTCTTTGGTCTGAATTTAAAGTGCCAGTGCTATCAATCCATATTCCTTCCATTACAACTAACTAAATGTTACATAATCATTTTACAATCCATTCTTAATATACATATGACAATGCATATAACCACAGTTAGAAATCAACAAGATATGATGAAATACTTTGAAATATTTGAAATATTATTTTAAAATATTATTTTAAAAATTATTGTGATAGTTTGAAAATATAATAATTTAAAATATTGTTTAAAAATATTTTAAAAAATTACGATTTTGACTATATTCCGAGATACATCATCCCAGCATTCAATCTACCTTTTGTTCTCTAAAATAGGTCTAATAGATATGTATTCATTGATTCCAGGATGGACCGATGCGTTTAACTTAATTTGCCACCTGGTTTCTTTTTCACCCACTGTCTTTTTAATGTCACCCCCCCTTGCATTGTACCTTACCAATTCCAAAATACCAAAATGAAAAGAGGAACATGCTTTATTTTCTTTTAAATGTTTCCATAAAGCGTTGTTCTCATCTTGCTTTTTGATACTGTAAAGGTGATCATAAATTCTATTACGCAAACACCTAATAGTTTTTCCTATGTAAAAACAATTGCAATGGGTGCACTTGGCTAAGTAAATCAAATTCTTAGACCTACAGTTTCCCTTCTGGAAATTGATGTTCATATTATTAAAATTGTCCAGGGTAATACTCGGAACATTAATAATATACTGACATTGTTGACATATACCACACTTGGTTGTTCCCCTGTCAGCAATGTTCTTATCTTTTTTAACAATTTTCTTCTCCAAAAGATTTTTCATATTAAACCTGTTCTTGTAAACAAAAGTGGGATGATTACCCACCACTTTATAAATATTCCTGTCAGCCTTCATAACATTCCAGTTCCGCTGGATTATACTTCTGACGTCCCCACTATTGGCTGCATATCGTATAACACATGCTTTGTTGTACTTCCCTATGCATCCACTGTCCATGTTGTTCCTATCAGAATTACCTCCATCATTATCAAAGGCTGTTCCCAAAAGGGGTTTGTACTTAATCCCCCATTGTTTCCTAACATAATCAATAACATCAGAGATCAAATCTGGGGGATATCCCCTCTCTGCAAAGTGATTTCTGGGAATGGTAGAGAAGCTTACAAAATTTGTACTGACTATATCTTTAATAAGTTTGTCTTTAAGAAAGCTAGTAGTGCAAGATGTGACCTGTGAGTTTGTTTCTTTTGGCTTTTCCCGGTTAGGGGTCACCACAGTGGAACTCCGGTCCGCTAATGATTGGTAGTGGATTTTTACGTACCGGGTTACCAACCCTGATGCACAACCTTCAACGAAGGCATGTCCCATTCATGTATGCCTCCACACAGAAGATGCTCTAGCTGAGAATCGAACGGGACACCGTCTTGCTATGAGGCGACAACGCTACCGCAGCACCACCACCGCAGTAAGATGTGACCTGTGAGTGAAGATGCAAAACATAAATGCTCAAGAAGCTAGTAACAGATGCACAAATGTTAAAGCAGCATGTTGTGAATAAACCAGCTGTGCTGCAAGCAGATAATAACCATAAACATATTGGAGCTTTGATCCTGTCAAAGAATAGACTTGAGGTTTATGGTTTAAGAGCATTTACAGTTGTCCAGTTAAGATATGCTCACATAGAAAAGGAGCTTTGATGTGGTATGCTTTCTTTAGTAATCTGCAGTCTGAGTAAAAATCAGATGGTGGTTGTGTCTCTGTATTGTTTATTCACTATCCTGACAAGCACCATCATCACCACCATCATAACCCCCTTTTTCCCATTTTTCTACATGGTGTTGGGGTGTCATGTCAACCTTTGCCATCCTTCTTGATTTAATGTCCCTCTCCGACCTTCTTCAACACTCAAGCCCGACTGTTGCAGGACATCTGTCACACAGCTCATCCACCACTTTGCTGAATGCCCTCATTTACTGTAGGCTACGTCCTCATTTCTTCATTTGTCCCACAGTGTGCATCCTATCACCCATCTCAGGCACTTCATTTTCATCATATCTGGCTTCCTCAACTGCTCTGCCTTTACTGCCCAGGTTTCTGTACCATACAGTAGTACGGGTCGCACCACTGTCTTGTGCACCTTACTTTTCAGTTTCCTTGGCATTGTTCCTGACAAGCACCATAAAGATGTAATTATGATCATGAACACTATCAGATAATGACAAGCTACTGGTATACTTATATTCTGTATGTGGAGAACTTTACCAAGTAGGCAGAAATGACAATATCATGGCATGACACTGAGGGCAGAAACAAAAGTGTCATATCCAATGTTCACTTAGGATACTCATGCATCAATTCAAAGGAAGCAACCAGAAAATGAAAAGTTGCATAGACAGAGCCACTGATACATCACTATAACATATGATGTCATCCTTTCCAAATATAACACAATAACCTCCTAAAAAGCATAATTGGTGGTGATAATTCAAAAAGGAACTCAGTCTACCCAAAACCATCAAACCCATCACCGCTGATTCATTTGCCCCTCACTTTTTGGCATCCATTGACACTGGGCATGAGAGGAAATGCAATTAGTCAAAAGATTTTACCTGGTTTCATGTTACAAATGAGCTTTCATCAGACTAGCAAATTCTGCTTAGTATTGTCTGTAGCATGTCTATAGCACTCACCTCCCACAGACTGTCATATCTGTAGAGCACTTAACTTAGCAAGATACGTTGATAGCATAATTCTGTTTTAACCTTCTTTTTGATAAACTATAAGCTAGTAAATATATTGTGTAGTTTTTAATACACAGTAACAGCATATATTCTGATACCTCATTTGAAATAATCTTAAGTCATTGAGGCCAGTGGATGGAAGGGGTTAGAGATGGGAGTGGGGTGGTGGATGGGGACCCCACCAAAAATGGTCCAGAGTGGGCCCCACAGTTGCTATGGCTGACCCTAAAGATAGATAATTAAGTTTTACACATAACCTAATAAGAACCACCAAATAAGAACCAGCCCCACTGGTAAAGACAGATAAATCATTAACTACGACTCAGGTGACAAGTTCAGTTTAGTGTCTTAGGTGACTGTTGGATTCCAGCATGGGAGAAGGAATGCGGAGGTTCTTCCTGTTCATGTTCCTCAGGGGGAGGGATTATGGATGCTACTACATTGGACGCATGCATTTCTGTGTAACACTAGAGGAGACTGGGACTTGGAAAGGCTGCCATGTGAGTAAAGGAATGAGTAAGTGAGGGTGATGTCGCCTGGGGCTCAAACCTATTGCCATGCCTTATACACACTTAGCCTGTAATGAGTCACCAGCATGCTTGGGATGTGTAGCCCTCACACAAATATCAAGCTTCCCTAGTGAGCAGAACTGATGGCTGTCAGGATCACTATTCCCCCTATTGCACCCTTTCATCACCAGTCCAGGGGCTGTTAACCCCAAACTAGAGGGATTAAGTACCCCTATGCCAAGTACTTAAAGAGCAGTTATTGTAGTGGGGACATAGGAGCTCAAGACATCCATGCTACTGCTTTGGAGCAGCCATCATATCAAATAGCCAGCATCCTCACTTAAAAAACATATATATATATATATATATATATATATATATATATATATATATATATATATATAAAAACCTCAAAGTTTCAAAACTTCAAACTTCAAATGGCTGAGACCAGAAGATCGAGGTTTTGAAACTTCAAAGAAGAAATAAAAAAAAAATAAAATAAAAACAAAAATTTTGATACATTTTTGCAGGGGACAGACCCCCTGCACCCCCACCCCCCCCCAAATAAATATACAAACTCTGAGGTTGCACTATAGTGAGGAAAATGTTAAATAGGCCATTCTATGCTGTACAGCGATCTCCATTCAAAACGTTCAAAGTTTCAAAACTTCCATCTCCTGGTCTCAGTCATTTGAAGTTCGAAGTTTGGAAACTTCAACTTTCTGAAGGGATCCGTATATATATATATATATATATATATATATATATATATATATATATATGTGTGTGTGTGTGTGTGTGTGTGTGTGTAAATAACACATAATAGTAATAAGCAACAGTCATGACAACTGCTCTTGCAGTGGATGTCATGGCATTGAAAGATTACAACAAACAACAAAAGCATGACTTGTTGGACAGACTCAGTTTTCTAGGAATGGATGTGTATGACTGATGGCATGTTATATAAACATCATTTTCTATAATGTTCTGTGGCTCATGTTTCCAATGTTTCTCAGCTACTTCAATATTATAATGTTTGCACAATCCCCAATGTAACAGGCTTGCCATATTATTATGCCTTTCAGTATACAGGCCTTCTGCCATTAGTATATCCCACCCAGCAACAAGATGTGCGACTGTTTCCAGTTCTGTTTTAGAAAACCTGCATGTATCTGTTTCTCTGACAGGTTCAATGGACTTTGTAAACCAATGTGTATGGAGCCTGCTATCCTGGGCTGCCAATATTAACACTTCATCTTTTAGTTTAAATTCACCTCCCCTATTCATTCCTGTGTTAGATTCTGATCAATATGAGGTTGTTCCAGCAGTTTTCTGCACTTGCAGCTATATTTATGTATTTTTTAAATTTCTTGCCTTATTATCTGATCCTTCAACTTATATCCTTTCTTTTGTTTTCTGGCACATTTATTTGCCGCCTGATTTTATCCACTTCTGGTTTGATTCTCATTCATGCTTAACACCGTAAGCAGGGAAGTCATCTTAGACTTGTTCTTCTTATGTTTTAAAACGTTCTCTGTGTTTGGATCCTGTGAGGTCAGCAGATATGCATGCAGTCCTATGATTGCTGACCTATACATGCAACTGATTTTGAGGAGGCCCATACCTCCTTCAGAACAGGGAATATATAATGTTGGTATACAGAGATTTTTTATAAATCATTTGATAAGCATGAGGCATTTTTCTTGTTTCCTGTCCAACTAATCCAATACATTTTGAAACCAGTCAACCACCCCATAACTGCAAGTTATAACAGGAAGAGCAGATTGGTTTATAGCTTGGACTTTGTTCCTAGATGTCAGTGCCGTTTTCAGTATTCATTTTAATCTTCTAAAATGCTTCTTACTAAGTTTTATTCATATTTGTTCATGTTTTATTGCTGATCCTTCAATTCCCAAATATTTATACACTCCTTCCTGCTCAAGTACTTTTATATCACATTTCTGTCCCAGCCTGACATTTTCTTGTTGCCAAAACGTTCTCATTTAAAGGTTGCTTTTGCACATTTACCAAGACCAAATGACAGTCTTATATCATCTGAGAATGTTTTAACCACTTGCAGTTGTGCTTTCAGCTCCTCATCTGATGAAATATAGTTTTAAATCCACAAAAAGAAGATAAGAAGTCTTTATACTTCTTTTGCTTTCTGGGAGCCAAATTATAGCCATGATCTAATCTATTAAGTAAACAGCTTAGTGGATTATGGGCAAGACAATAGAGTAGCGGTGACAGAGAGTCATCCTGGAATATCCCCCTTTTTAATTTGTATCCCTGGGATAATAATTTGTCCTGTATCATGGCTTAACTGCAAAGTGATTTGCCACTATTTCACGGTCACTGGAATGTAATCAATCAATGTAGGCTGTAGCATATATTTGTAATCACTCTTTTAATCATGAATGTGGAATACTGTCAAATGCTTTTTTTTTAGTCTATCCATGCCATACTTAGATTCTTTCCCATTTTACAATTCTCAAATATGACTTTATTTAGCAACAAATGAGCCTTTGTTCCATATGTTTATTACCCTTTTGTTCTATAGCCATGATTGAATTTTCTTCTAAATGGCTATAAACTCTGTCGGCATCAATTCCAGTGCATAGTTTATACATTGCTAGAAGGCATGTTATTGGTGTATAATTTTTAGGATATGTTGTAGGTTCACTCTTAATGAGGAGTAACATTTTTTGCTGTTGTTAACCAGGTTGGTGTCTGTTTGGGGTGCACATATAAATATTTTGTGCTCATGGCTAAATTTTCGTGTAAAGATGTTAATATGTTTAGCCAGAAGTTAGGTACTGCAGCTGGACCAGGGGGTTTGCAATTAGGAGCTTTTTTAATTTTGTATAAATTTCTCACGCCATTACTTCAAACCATTTCATATCCTGTACATTTGAACTTCTCATTCTTTCTTTTACTTCTATGCATTCAGCATCTTTGTTAGATTCCAAAGGATTTTCATATATATTTCTCCAAAATGTGCCTATTTCTTCTTTTTGGGGGGGGGGTTTCGATTCCTTTTGGCTCATTTCCCAATTCTCTATAAACTTTTTTGGGTCATCAATAAATTGCTTATTTTGTACTTTTCCTTTATATTTCTCTGCGTATCTTCTAAGTTTTTCCACCTATGTTGATATCATTAGTTTATTATTTGCAATGGTGTACAATAGATCCTGGTCTGTTCTGATACTGCGCATTGCTTTTATCACGTCTATGCTTCTGAGTATTTTTTTTTATATGTTCCTTCTTCTGTGCTCTTCTAACATCGACACTTCCTGTTTTAATTGTTTTGTAGCTTTCTTGTTTCGATACTTCCACGATGGCATTTGATTTCTCCCCTTCTTTCGTTTACTGCACTGTGTTTTTGTAGTAAGACTTTATCTGTTATAAATGTAGCTGCATAGTAATATATATCCTATTTACTTCTGTTATATCACATGAATTTCTATGAACAGACTCGATTACTGTTTATTTGTTTTATCAAACTTCTAACATTTTAGGTGTTATTGACTTTCTGTACTCTTATTACTTGCATTGATCTTAATATGTCTAGCCATCTCTACTAAATCAAGCAATTATGCCCTTAAATGATTTTCTTCTAAACTAAGGGGACATCCTTTGTCCTCCGTTTCCTGCAGGAGGCAAGAATCTTTGTCAGCAGCCAAAAGCCTAGTGGTGCCAGGTGCAAATCGTCTCTGGCAAAGCAGTGAGGTTTGTCGACCATGTTATCCCGGGCTGGCAGAAACTGGATCCCCTTTGAATGACACCAAAAACTAAGCCAATTATTGAAATAAATTATTTTTTGTTTATACTGTGGCATCATTCTAGGTGAGGGTAATATGCTGCTCAAGGCAAGAGACATACCTGCCTGGGACACAAACTCAGAGAGTTCAATCATGTCTGTCTTCATATAGCCCATTGAGGTATGTCTCAGGCTGTTCACTCGAACATGAGCTATGACAAAGTCATAATGGTACTTCTTGTTGAGAGACCTGAGTGCATGCGTGATCTGATGAATCCTACCACAGGACAGGCAGCTGACTGTGACTTTCTCCTTATCAAACCTGGTGAGTGGGACATCCATGTGTCTCATTATGGAGTCTCCAATGACAAGAAAATTTGTTTTTTGAGTGTTACACCTTAGGGGATTGGTAGGTGAGACACTGGTGTTGCTATGTGTCTTGGGTGCAGTGGAAACTGTGTTAGTTGTAGCAGTCTTTTGTTTTGGAAGTCTCTGGTGTTTTAGTAATTTTTTTTTGAGAGAACCTCTGCATGTGTTGATTTATGTGTTGGATGTGTACTATGTGTATGAGTAGTGGTGGGTGAGTTTGTCAACCTCTTCAGTGTTACTGTTTTGAGTGTGAGAGAGCAGAGGTTCAAGATGCTTGGTGTAGATACATCTCTCACACTTTATACTAGAGTGAGTTATTAGTAGAAGGTAGTCAGTGTACATGAGACAGTTGCTACACTGCATCAGGACACCCAAGTCAACAAGGCTAGCAGAAGAAACGAGGGTAGTCCAACTGTCCATAATGCTAGTTTGGAGGAACTGTTATCACAAAGTGGTGCTTTTAGGACTGATCTAGGAGGTGCACTGTAGATGGGTATTTCTGACAGCATTTTTGGCTGATAGTTTAATAGGTCACAGCTCACTAGTAATACGTAGACCAGAGATGTACTAATGATGAGGACTACACTAATGTACTACAGCTGTATCTAAGGGAAAAATTGTCAAAATGATCTGTCCAACTATGGCACACAATTGTGTGGCAGTGCACTGTGCTGCTCATTGTACAAACAAACAGGAACCTGCTCAAATGTGGGGCTTAAATGCCAGAAACTAAAAACTTAAAAAAAAATTTAAAAATCAAAGAAACCAGTTAGGATGCTTACTCCAAACCCTAGACCAATGACACTTCACCAGACCGGTTCCAATCAGCACACTTCTCTCACAAGGGTGCAGAAGGGCCCCTCCAATCAAAGATGGCTTGCAAAATGTGCTCAGAATACAACAGCCACTACAAACAGACCCAGATGCAGCAAACCTGTATCTGGACTATGCTACAACTACTAGTTACACTAATGTAGGCAGGAAACACTAAAAATGTTTTAAACAGCAGAAAAACAGCAGAGAGACACTAAAATGTTTTAAACAGTAGAAAAACAGCAAGTAGACACTAAAAATGTTTTAAAGAACAAACAAATCAGTTATTTAAGACACTGCTTGGTGGGAACAACAGAACAAACTAAACATATGCTTTGCAAAAAGTGTAAAGTAGCAACAATTACTTTGCAAACAGTGAAAATAGCAAAAAAAAAAAAGCTTTGCATGCTGTGAAAACAGCAACAAAACATGCTTTAACAGGCACAGTTATGCAGACAAATGCAGTAAAAACAGTGCAGCTTAGTTTGCAGTATTAAAATACAGTATTAAATAAGCAAAACACAATGGGCCAGATTCACGAAGGCTTGCACGGAGTCTTAGAGTAGAGTAAGACTCCATGCAGCCAACATGTCTACCGAGTGATCCAGGAACAGCCGGTAGGGGCATGCAACTGAGCTCCCCAAACTAGTCGTACACGGACAGGGCTGGGATATCCAAATTACCTCAATTGCAGGCAAAAGCCATGCAAATGAGGTAAATTTGCGATCCAGGAAACCCGAACCTGTCTGAGTAGGAGTAGTGATATTTGCAGAAATGTACTCAGTTGATAACTGAGTATGGTTCTGCAAAGAGCAAAACGGAGCCATGTCAGCTGGAAAAAAAGCATGCATTCACAGGAGGAAGCATGCCAATGGCCAAAAATATGGCCATTGGCAACAGGAAGTGATGCAAATTAAAAATAAAATAACTTTTTTTTATCTGGATAACCGGGGTTTAACCATAGTGCCGCACCGCGCAAACGCGCTGCACCCTAAAAAGCAGAAAATTAATAATTAAGATCCACAAATGTGGATTTTATAGCTAAAATGAATTTGCAATGCAAGGGAATGGCAGGTTGAAGACAACATGGCCACCGAGTAGAGGTTGCTAAGGGGGGAAGCTCAGTCTAAGAGATGTAACTAAGTATTAGTAGGCAATCCTATGCAAATGAGAGTTAGGATAGTGAATCGCAAGTTTACATAGCAAATGAGCACAGTCAGTGGAGTGTAGGAGTAGGATAAGGGGAGTAACAGAGTAGAAGATAGGTGACATCATGAGGGGGGTATGTATGAAAGGAGTGAAGCTCATTGGAGCAGAGTGACATCTGTCAGCTTACATTTACATAATAGTGAAAGAGGTGTGTCAACAGGTAGGCCAGGTAAAGTCAAGAAATCGAAGGTGTATGCCGTGGATAACACCAAAGTTTCTTGCTGAGCGTGCATGCGCGCGTGTGCGTGCCAGTAAACCCGTGTAAAACAGTGTGCATGCCTGTAAGCGTGTGTGCGCACGTGTAGGCTTGAGTAAGCATATGTAAGGCTGTGTAAACAGTTGTAAGTGCATTTGCACCGGTGTGCGTGCATTTTAAGAAGAATAAGCAAGCTTTAGTCTGTGTAAGCATGTGTGCATGCATGTTAGCTGCTGTGTGCGTGTTTGCGCTTGTGTGCACGGCGCTTCCCCCCCCAAGGAAACAGTAAGGAAAAAGGAAGCACACCAAATAGTGGAAGTTACCGGGGAGTACTAGCACAGCTAGCAGGTGAAAACAATCAGAATCAGGCAATTACCCAGGCAGAACACTAGCCCAGCCCAGCCCAGCACTTAAAATTCTGCAAACAACAGTCCATTATGTTTCTCTCAAGAGACACTGCAACACTGCAGTAAGCTAATAGAAGTGAAAACTGAAAAGGCTTCACTGAGACAAAAAATGTTAGGGGCTGCCATTGCTGTTATAAGGCGACATATGCAACATGCTGAGGGTGGTGATAATGCAAATGCTGCTGGACAACCCACAGTGAGGAGACGTAGAAGAGTGTACAGGCCCAGAGTTACCTACCAGGGGCTACATGAGCTGGAGATAGTGGAGCACTACAGAGTGGACAGAGACCTCTTGCAGCAAATTGTTGAGCTGTGCAGGCCATACCTCACACAGAACCAACAGAGGGGAACCCATCCCAGTGGAAACTAAGGTATGTGTTGGCCTTAGAATATTAGCAGCAGGTACCTTCCAGAGACCAACTGGTGATATGATGGGGATATCACAGGCATCAGCATCCAGGGTACTGCACCAGTTCCTGGATGCCATGTCAGCACATGTCGGTGATCATGTATATTTCCCCAATTCCCATGAGGTATTGGCCAGCAATATGCGTCTCTTCCAGCAAATAGCAGAATACCCTGAGGTAGTGGGTGCAATAGACTGCACGCACATAAGCATCAAAGCACCAGCCGGTGAGCAGGGTAGGCTCTACTTCAACCACAAGGGCTTCCCCTCCATCAACTGCCAGGTCATGTGCAATGCCCAGGGCATAATACTGAATGTGTGTGCTGGCTGCCCTGGAAGCTACCATGATTCCCATATCTGGCATCTGACACAGCTGTACCAGACATTTGCCAATGGGGACATCCCACATGGTCACCTAGTGGGGGATGCTAGCTATGCACCGGAGCTGTGGCTGATGACACCCATCAGAAACGCACACACACCTGAACAGGAACACCATAATGAGGCACACGCACAAACACGAAATGTAATCAAGCGTGTGTTTGGGCTGCTCAAGTCACGGTTCCATTGCCTGGACACATCTGGTGGAGGCTTGCAGTACTCACCAACTACATGTACCAAAATTGTCATGGTATGTGCTATGCTACATAATATGATCCTGCAAAAACAGCTGCAGCAGGACCAGCATAGGCCTGGGCCAAACAGCCCCCCACCATTGCCAAGACCATCACAGGCAGAGTGTGACTCAGAGGAGGAACAACCTGAGCCTGCCCCAGTAGGCAGAAGTAGGCGTGACCAGTATGCTTTGGCCTTGGCAAGGAGGCAACGCATAGCACATACACTGGCTCAGTAGGAACTCTGGAAATGATACCTCTCTCTGACCCGCACATATAGTAAAAGGGATGCCTACGTTGACACTACCTGCTTTCAAACATGTATAGGGAGTGTAGTATGTGCATCCGACATAGGCAGCCCTGCATCAACACCTGAAGCATGATTGCCATGTGTTAAGCAATATGAAGCAGTGCTAAACAGCATTTACCATCATGAAGTCAATGTAAACAAAATCGCACACACCAACTACTACAAATGTGGTCAATGTAGAGTAATATTGGCCAATGTCCAGCAATGATGGTTAACATTGAGCAATGTTGGACAAGCTGGGTCTAGGTAGGGCATAACTGAACAAAAGCCAACATGCTCATATTTGCTCTACTGGCCCCTAAGCAGTCTGGTCTGCTCAGTATGAAAATATAAGCGGCAATGGGCCTCAAACCCAGGACACTGTGCACTATAGTCATAGTACTGAACCACTAAACCATGACAGTAGTGCAATGGTTAGCCTGTATGAAGAAATGTATAAGTCTATGCAAAGTATTTCATGGAAACACTGCAGGTACAGCATAATCCCTGTCGAGTTATGACACAAAGGTGAGTCCTGCAGTAAGAATAGAACCTGACTTTCAACACACACAGTACAAATGTTAATAATGGACATGTAGACATGTATCAACAAATGTAGTGGACCTCAGACAGCAACATACTGAAAGGTCACACTGGGCATGCTCACACACTTGAATACATGAGACAAATGTCAGGCAACAGAACACTGACAGTCTGAACTGGGCATGCTCACACACTTAGGCCATGTTGGAGTAAAGCATTGGGCCACACATAGCAGGCAGTTGCATGTGTTAACCCAGGAACCTCTCACTACACAGCAATCTGCCCTGTGCACACAGTTATATGACAACAGACACGTATATAATATAGTGGAACCCTGCCATAAGCAAATATGTTCTGCAGATATAAAGTGTGAAAGTAAAGATGATAAAAACCTGCAAACAGTATCAGCAATAAACATTGTGCATCATGAAAATTATCATAGGTTCAGAGGTTGATACTAGGCTATCTGCCCTAGAGCATGTACAAGCATAGCCAGAGTGTGTTTGGCTACTGCAACCCAGTCAAATCAGAGCACTGTGCCTGTGAATAGTAGGTCACACAAGATAGTCCATTTACGTTCAGTGTATTGTGCCTCTGTCTAGCAGGGACCCAGAAGATATCCCATGGGTAAACATGCGATCACCCATCCACTTGTCAAGATGTCACCTGTAGGTGGTCAGTGTGTGGCTCTGCCTATGCAAAACTGGGACTACACTCCGGAGTGAGTGAAGGCTTTCTGATAATAATCTGTCCCCCCAGCATGTCCTTTTAACATCAGGGCTGAGGTATATGTCCCTGGAGTGTGCACCAGCAAGGGAGTCGGATATCCTGAGGTGGAGCATGTCCAGTAAGTCTGGGTCAGATATTGCCTTCAACTACAGGCACACAACACATCCGTGTAGGTGGTAAGTGACTGAGTAGAGCTGGAGTTACTGTATCGGAACTGTGCAGGGCATCTGTGTGAGTCCCTACATCTGCTCGAAGAGTAACATTTGTGGCCATTACAGTTGCTGCAGGTGTCAGGTAAGGTACATCCCAAAGGTGGCATAGTAACCAAGCATGGTCGTGAAGAGTATAGGGGCACAATGACCACACGTGATCAACATGTGAAACCATGTGGGATATGGTGGGCTATGTAGATGTACTGTCTAACCACTATGGCAATAGGATTGTCAAAGGCGAGAGTACAAACAGGTCATGTCCCCAAACCTGAACAGCTACTACTGTAAGTAATGAATTACAACCTATGTGGTAATGTGTGGACATCTTGTCATCCTCAAAGGGGATGACTATGCAACTAATGGCATGTAGCTGTGGGCCATGGCTCAGGCACCAGTCAACCTATCTCTGTGAGACCCTGTATGAGTATGCATGTGCCAGCAGGAGAGCTGATTATGGCACCCAGTTTGCAGTCATCTGCAAACATGGGCAGCCATATCCCTCCTGTGATAGCCTGTACATCACACAAATATATACTGAACAAGAGAGGTCCCAGGACTGAGCCTTGTGGGATGCCAGGTGTAACTGGTGTATAGTCAGACATGGCACCTGCAACACTGAGCATGTGGGTGCTATCTTATCATCTCATCATCACGAACATGGGAGCAAAATGTTCAACACCAGAAGTATACCCCTCACTGGTGAGATCAGATCACAAACAAATCTCGCTGGAGGTCCTCATCCCACCCCCTCCTGAAACAAAAAAGACCACAGTAAAGAACTAAAAGCAGACTTTGCACTTCTAAAGACTAGTGTGGTCTCCTTTAAGGCCCCTGAGCTGAATCACTTACAAATGCCTTCTACCAGCACCTGCAGGACTGCATGGATAAGGCAATCCCAAGCAAAACAAAGACTCTTTGTACCAAAGGCAAGCGTCCAGTCTGGTGGACCCCAGCCATAAACAAACTCTACAACAAAAGGAGGAGCTACTACATGATAGAGCAAAATCCTTGAAAGGTAAGACGCCTTTGATCACAAAATCATCCAAAGCAAATTTTGAGAGAAGAATAGCTAAAGACTCTAAAGACAATCATAAGGCCTTCTTTAGAACCTGGGAGGAAACTCCCAGATATGCTCAGAATTAGTTCAAAATGATGAGAAGATTACTGATCCTACAGACATTGCCAACATACTGGCTGACAGGTTCAGCAAACCTCCCCAAGAGATATCTATACCAACAGATTGCAGACCCAAAACATCTCTAATGCCCAAGTGAGAACGGCGCCTCAGCAAAACACAGCATCCATGGGACCTGATGGTGTCCCCGTGTGTGAAATCCTCAGTTAGGACAGCTGTTTAATCGTAGCCTCACCTCAGGATTGTAGTCCCACTTCACAAAGGCGGTGCCTCCAAGCCTTATCTGCATGGAGAGGATCATAATGGATCTCATATTTGCAGACTCTGGATTTTAAACTTGGTTGACTTTTTCAAACAGTCCCATTGAAGGCAGCCTACCTCGAGTATCATGGATAACTGGTGCCAGAGCCACGGAAAGTTAAATGCCAAAAATGCATAGTCAGAAAACAAGGTTACCTAGCTACCATATAGGTGGAAATCCACTGAGCACAGAAGAGGTTATTAGGGACCTGAAGACCTTCTACATTGCCCACCTTATCATGAAGGGATTCACATCTAGATCAAGAGAGGTCATAGTCTCCCTATATTCATCACTCATCCGACCAATGCAATGCCCCATTCGAATGTTGCAGCAGCTGGAGAGGCTAAGTTCCTCACCAAGAGGATTATGATGCTGCCAGACTGAAAGAACTCCTGACCTTCACCTCAAAAAATCTAGATCCATCAGAGCCACAAGAGCTGGAGACCAAGAGAAATCTTGACCAATGGATGGGAGAGATACCCCAGGGATTACCCAAAATAATGGGGCAGATAGCCTAGTATGAACCTATGAACCTATGAACCTATGAACCTATCCCTGCTCCAGGTAGCAATCCATCGTGTCAGATATGTGTTGATATTGATGCTGGTGAGCCTATGCATAATGGCCGAATGGGGTATTGTGTTGAAGGGTTGTGCAAGGTCCAGGCAGGCTGTGTGGACAACCATCCCAACAGTGATGGACCTGGTAACTGTTGAAAGAATATGAACAGGTCCAACAGGCAAGATCTGCCCACAACAATGCTGTAATGTGTAGGACCCAGTGTCTGTAGGTTTCCCATGTCTATGTGCATGAGTCCTATTACAATACACTCCATAGCTTTGCAGAACAGGCTAGTTAGCTTTTTAGGCTGATAGTGTCTGTGGTCTGTTGTGACAGTATTCAATGGAGTGGGACCACTATTGCTGTATGCCATTCCGTGGGTACATATCCTGCAGTAACTCTTATATCAAACAGTGACGTAATGTGAGTGTTATGTCTGTCATGAAGGCTGTGTACGACACAGGCCGGGACACCGTCTGGTCCCATTGATGCTGTGTTTTCTGCTGTGGGGAGGGCAGCACTCACCTGTTTACTCGTGATGTCTGGGAGGTTACACTCTGTTGGTATGGACAGTACCACCTTAGGGGGGATGGGGGGGACACATCTGCACTGAACCTGTTTGCCAGGATGATGGCAATGTCAGTGGGTTCAGGGTATGTTTAGTCAGTATGCAGTAACACACAGCATATCAGTGAGTGTCCAGCCAGGTACCTGAATCAACTGAGGAAGGCCTTGTGAGTGTCCGATGTGTCTGGTGCAATTGTCCGTTAGAAGCGTGCCTGACATAAATACCCGAGTGATTGTAGCAGTCTGCTAGTACACATCACAGATGCCTTCCCTGTCTGGGATTGTGCTCTATAATGTAGTAGCTTCCTCCATTTGTTGTAAAGTGTATTAATGGCTGGGGTCTACCAGACAGGTCCACTGCCATTGGAGGAGTGAGTCCAGTTGTTATTTTGGATGTAACGATCCAGACGATCCACTAGGTGTCCATAGAATGTGTATGTAAAGGATTCAGCAGTCTGAGCCATACTTACCACTGACCCAGGGTCTCTGATGGATACCACTGTGGTTTGGAGGAGTGTGACATTTGCTTTTGGGAAGTTCACCAAGATTACCCAGGATGGGTGTGGGGACGGGATATGGATGTCCAGTGAGATAAAGTATATTCTGCCCTTACCAATGAGGGGTATATCGCAGGTGTGGAACATAGAGTCCCCATGTCGGTGATGATCATGTCCAATATGTTGTCCCCTCTTGTGGGTGTGGTGAACAGTTGTGCCATAGCATATGAGTTTAGAAATAGTAGCAACTGTTGGGCAAGGGTGTTGGGGCCTGAGTACTATCCACAATCAATGTGTGGGTATTAGACGTCACCCAATATAATGGTGTTTGGGGAGACCTTCATATGGACCAATGTTCCCAGGAAAGATGAGTGAGGTTGCTGAGTTGGGGAGTGTGGTCTGTAGCAGGCAACAAACCAAAAAGCAGATTTGCACAATGTTAGGTGCATATGTATGGTCCGTGATGCATTGTGCAGTGCTACCAACCCGGAGGTATGTGTATCTGTCATGTATATGGATACTCCCCCTATTTGTGTTGGCCATTCCGAGTTATGTGGTCAGAAAGCATGGAACGGGGGGGCGTGGCCAAGGATGAACACAGGATAGCAGCAGATTTCTTCAGCTCCACCAACATAACTACACTGACAGGAAATAATTACTTTAAAATTCAACTAATGTAATAATTTTCTTTCTAAATACGTTTGGAATGTCAGTATCTTGAATAATATCTAAAAAAGAAAGAAAATTTAAATAATTTTCCTGTCAGAAATCATCTTGGAAATTTCTCTTTCATCACCTCTGTTCAGAATGAGTTCCAGTAAGGCTAACAGTCAGGATTCCAGCATTAAGAAAGAGCTTCAGTCTTTACTATCAACTATTTAGCAACTAACAACTAAAATGGACAGACTGGATGTTAAAATTGATAACTTTATAGAAAAAAACACAAAACAAATGGATTTGTTACATCAAGACTTGCAACATCAGAAAGCTCAGATTACAGGTATAGAAGAGACTCTTAATGATATGGACAACAGAATTCAGGAAGAAGAACTTAACATTGAATTTTTACTGAAACAGAACACACACCTTCAATCCAAACTTGATGACCTGGAAAACAGATCCAGACACAATAATATTAGGATTTTTGGACTGCCAGAAAATATAGAAGATAACAACATTACTTCCTTTTTAAATACTTGGCTTCCCAAAACTTTAGATCTGTCAGAAGCATTTTCTTTTGGTATTGAAAGAGCCCATAGGTCTTTATCTAATTCTAATACTAATAAAAAGTATCCTAGATCAGTTATTGTAAGATTTTTATCATCTTATGACAAGGAGATGGTATTAAAATCTGCATGGGCTAAAACACCTATAAAAATTAATGAGGCAACTGTGCGTTTTGACAATGACTATTCTTCCTTGGTAATAACCAAAAGAAAAGTTTTTTTGCCATTAATAAGAGAGCTTAAGAAAGCACAGTTCAAAACTCATCTTCTATTTCCTGCCAAACTAAAAATCTTTTTATCTGATGGCCCTAGAATTTTTGAAGACTTGGACTCTGCTTTGCTGTATATTAAAAAAAAAATAAAATATTAGATAAAATAGAAGATATGGAATGGGCAAGTCCTTCGCTAAAGAGGATGGCAACAGGAACTTCTTGGAAGACTTCGGAGAAGCAAAAAAGACTAAAAAACAAATGACATGTTCTATATTTCTTTGAACTCTTTAATTACAGTTACTATATTTTCAGGAAAGCCACAAATATCTTAAAGATTTATTCAAAGTTACTTTTTTGTGTGCAAAGAACTGTTTTGTTTTATAAATAATCAAACTTTCTGAGGAACAAATAACCTGCTATGAATCAACTTGTTTCTCTTTGTGATAAAGAGACCTAAGGTTAGTAATTTGATACATTTCCTTTCTCTTCTTGTTTTAAATAATGGCATTCTCTCTAAACTATGCATTTAGTGAGGGGTGGGGGAGGGCAGGGAGAGAAGTTTGATGAAAAATATGGAATAAGGGGAAAAATAACTTGTTAGTTCTTTAAAATTATTTATGCTGTTTAAATACTGTTGCTAAATATTATACTATGACTTAACTGCTTATACATGATTTCTAATAATATGTCATGATATAATTGCAATTAATTAGAACTAAAATAGTTGTAAGTAATATGTCTCATGTTCAAATTTATTAAAACAAACAGTAAGTAATATATCTTTGTAGATACTCTTTGTAGGTCCCTTTTTTTCTTTCATTTCTCTCTCTTTCTTTCTTTTTTTTTTTCCTTTCTTTCTCTCTCTCTCTTTCTCTTACATATACAGTTATATGCTTCTGATAATACTGATATATGTATGTAATAAGATCTGTATGAGAAAATGAAATGGGGCATATAAAAATAAGTTGTATTTATGTTAAATAACTGTAGGCTTGGTTTCACTGTCATAGAGACTGTAATGACTTGTAAAATACTTCGAGAAGGTTTTGCACTGTTTAGATTCATTTGTATTACAAAATGAATGTCAGTCACTTGCTTTTACTAAAATTCCCGCCAGAATGTTATGGGAGACAATCTGGGATGTGGGTTTCCTCGTGAATAGTGTCCTCAAGTCGTTTTAAAAGCTTCAACACTCAGAATACACGAGAAGCTGAAAGCAGCCATTTTGAACTTTGACCCCTGATTTCACACTGACACATCGCAGATTCAAGAAGTATACTGTTTCAGGAAGTAGAACTGCTGTAAATGCGACTTTGTGATGAAAAACGAACTTTATGACACCTAAATGTGAGTTATTCTTTATAACAACTTACTTATTTAAGATGTAATTTATAAAATATAAAAGTTATAATGATTTTAAATGACTTAGTATGCCATAGTAAACAAGTGATATATTTTAGAAGGCATAGAAGGTAAAACACATATACACTTGCTTTTGAAAGCTTATATGACTGCAGCACTTTAATGTCTATAAATACTTATGATTTAAACATATATAATGTTATAAATCATTTGCCTTGACTAACTGACAAGCACATGTATCATTATGATTATATTTAAGAAGAAATTGTCATGTGACATATTTTAAAGCTGCAGTTCAGATATATAAAATACAGATGGCTTTCATCACAATGATTTATGTATAACTAGGAATTAACATTGCTGTGCAGTATGATATTTTAACTTATGCATGAGAATAAATATTTTATTTAATTGGCAATAATAAATATGAGAAGAAAGCTTTTGGTGCAAGTAATTTAAAGTTTTAAAAACTGTTAACTGCATTACTATGGCAGAAAGTGGGAATACCCTAATATAAGTAATGTCTGAACCATAACAGCCTAAGATAATATATGTTATTGAATTCAAATGAACATAAACATATAATAAGAACTTATTCTTACAAACTTTTAATAAACTAACATATGGATATTCCTTTTTTTTTTCTTCTCTCTCTCTCGCTCTCTCTCTTCTCTGCTCCCATTATCAAGATTGTTAGAATGCTATTTTGATTATGAGTGTATTATACAGAATAGATGTACATAGTAATATGAGTTGTTTCTAAATGTTCTTATATGTTAATATGAAGCTGTTTTATTAATTGTTTAGCTCTGTTACAATAGATAATCAAATTAAATGAGGTTAACTTTAGTTAATAATAGTTAGTATCAAATTAATTTGGTGGCAGCTGAGGTACTGCTGCTTAGGATAGGGGGATAACTTGAGTGGTATGTGCTACTCGAAGTTGGAGTTTTCAACTCCAGGCTGGGTGCAATGTTTAATCCAAACATTATTTTCACCTGATTATTGTTGTATGTATATTGTTCTGACATCCACATCACATTTTATAAACTCATTGTCACTACAAATAAAAGTGAAACTTACACAAAATTCCATAAGATTTTCATTAAATACATCTATAATTAATGGAAGACCTAAAGGAGGAGACATAATATCCCTTATTTTGTTAATTGTTATTCTGATTATATGTCTTATATGTTTATAAAAGCTAAATGGTATCTCTAAAAGGAACTTCTTTAAACATTAATGGATTGAATAACCCATGTAAAAGGGCAAGTTTAATGAGATATATTAATTTGCATAGAGCCAACTTAATATTCCTTCAAAAAACACATCTCCTGAAAAAGGATATAGATAAATTAGCCACTAATAAATATACAGTCTTGGTTAGCTCAGAACACACACAGAAAAAAAGAGGAGTTTCTATCTTATGGAATAAAAATATGCCCATACCTAAAACTATTAAGTCTTATAAAGATGATAAAGGAATTTTTTGTATGGTTACAATACAGATTGATGGGAAGGTATATACATTAATCAATCTATATTGGATACCAGGAATTGGCATTAATACAGTGAAACACCATCTTGATACGATCATATCATTTTCTATAGGAGATATTATTTTAGCAGGTGACTTTAATTGTATCCTACATGAAAAAGATACTACTACTACTATAGGAAAAAGGAAAATTACATCTAATGCAAAACATTTAAAGGATTTTATTAATTTATATCATTTGAATGATATTAATAATCAGATAGATTCTAAATCATTACCATACACTTTTTTAACAGATATAAAACTTATTCAAGAATAGATAGAGTCTTTATTTCTAACCAAATGGTAACAGACTTAATTAATTCCAAAATCATTTCGTGTCCCATATCAGATCATAATTCAATTGTCTTTGAATTTATGGTAAAAAGTACTTATAATGTCCAGATCAAAAGAATACCAGCATACTTAACTCAACTAAAAGACTATAAAGATTATATACTTACAGAAGTGCAACATTTCTTAGACTTAAACACTACACCTGATATCTCCATTGTTTACATTTGGGATGCTTTAAAATCATATTTATATGGGCAAAGTATCAGATGGTATAATAATAAAAGGAAATCTTGGGATAAGGAATTACTAGATATTCAAAGCCAATTAGACTCATACAAACATAATAATAAAGAAAATATTATGGACAAAAAAGTCATTGAGGAAATAAATAAATTAAATGAGAAATACAAAGAAATTTTAACCCATAAAGTCAAAATAACATTAGAGAAATATAAGTTTTTGTCTTACTCAATAAGTCCCAAATACTTACATAGACTTAAAAATAAAACAAAAAGGCTGAATAAACAAAATCATATCAAAGAAATTTTCTCTCCAGGGAAAAAGAAGAATGTTTCTAGTTTACCAGAAATATTAGATGAATTTAGAAATCACTTTCATAAAATTAATCACAATAACATTAACATGGATCCTAAAGATAAAATAAAGAAATTTATAACTACAAACATGAACAAAAAACTTAACAAACAACAGACTAAACTAATAGATACAAATATTTCATATGCAGAGGTTATTACACAAATAAACAAACTTAAATCAAACAAAGCACCAGGTAATTATGGTATTATACCAGAGATTTATAAAATTCTTCCTAAAAGTACTTACTCATTAATACATAGGGTTTTCATTTTAGCTCAAAATGAGTTAACAACTCCCCCATCCTGGCAATACACATTTATTTCACCAATTTTAAAACCCAATAAAGACCCAACCAGATGCACTTCATATAGACCTATTTCATTACTTAATGTTGACTATAAAATGTTTATGAGTATTTTTGCTGATAGATTAAAGACAATCATTCCAGGCATAATAGATATAGATCAGACAGGCTTTATTATAAATAGAAATACTTTTGATAATATAAGAAGAACTTTAACGTTAATTGATTATGCAAACAGGAAAAGAAAGATTTAACACTTATTAGTCTTGATATAAGTTCAGCATTTGATTCAGTAAGTTGGGACTACTTGTTTATCTTACTGAAGTGCACAAATTTCTCTGATGCATTTGTAAATCTAATTGAGCATCTATATAAAGGAGCATTGGCTTACATTAAGATAGGAACATATGTCTCACAAAAATACCCATATTAAAAGGTACAAAACAAGGGTGTCCACTCTCCACTATTATTTACTTTAATAATGGAGCCTTGGGCTAATTTGATTAGAAACAGTACTGATATAGAAGGATTTGATATAGATGAAAATACAATATCTAAAATTCAACTTTTTGCAGATGATGTTCTAATTACGTCAGCAGGAACTAACTCTTCTATGCAGTCCTTATTTGATAAAATGATGGATTTTAAAAATATCTCTGGTTTGATATTTAATGAAGAAAAAACTAAAATATTACCAATATACACACGAAAAAATGTTCTCATTAATGATTTTAACAAATATATACCCAACTCAGCTCAGATAACTTACGTAGGTATAATATTAACCAAAGATATTAAATCTGTTATACATAATAATTATAGTAACTGTCTTCATAATATACAAAATATTTTCCATAGCTGGAACAATATGTTTTTTACCATGGAAGAGAGACTCACAATTATTAAAATGATAATATTCCCTAAGATATTATACTTAATACAATCAATAATACTCCCACCTACAAAAATAATTATTAAGAAATTGAATTCACTAATGTTAAATTTCTTATGGGCATCTAATAGACCTAGGATTGCATTAAAGAAACATACTAATAGCTGGTCTCAAGGGGGCATTTCATTTCCAGACTTTAATTTATATACTATCTCTTCTATTATAAAAGTTATTACTTTGTTAATAGATCAGTCATATGTTGCAAGATGGAAAGATTATTGGGAACTAATTAGCATTCACTTCATGAAAATCTCTTTAATACATAAAAATATTATTGTAAATAACCCCATGTTATGGTTACTAAAAGAATTTTGTACTTCATCTATTACACCAAAATATATAGCTAGTTACCCATTAAACATTATTATCAGTTATCGTAATTTTATATTTATGCATCCTAAGTATAAGGAATGGAATTTTATCCTATTCCCTATAATGTATACACAAGGTATTCTTTTATCAACCACCTCTGAAAGAACTCTTTTAGTCACAGGGAATGATTTAAAGTATTGGTATCAGTTGCTGTCTGACAATAAAGTAAAAAATTTAGACTTCTTAAAGCAAGAATTTGATTTGAGAGAAACATGTTGGTTAGAAATTCAGACTTTTAGACAACATCTTATTAATAAACTTGATTTAATGTCTTTAACAGTTAAAGAATCTGTTCCAACTCTGATTGATTACTTGATATTAAATTTACAACATAGGGTTTCTGATAAAGGTAAGCTCTCACACATACATAAAATTATTAGAGAAGAAACTCATTACAGTTCAGATACCTATTGGAATTATTTCATTTCCATTAATGGTGAATCACCAAAACAACAAGATAAACAATATATATTGGAATCTGCTTATAAAACTACTTCTTCCATTAATTGGAGACTTTTTACTTGGAAATTTTTACACAGATCTTTCTATACATCTTTAATGATGAATAAAATAAATAATAAAGACAACTTATGTAAGAGATGTAATGTAGAAATAAATGCTGATTGGGCACATATGTTTTATGACTGTATAAAATTGAAGGAATATTGGAAGTTAATCAATGATTTTTTGCAGGCTCTTTTCACAGATAATTTCATTGTCTCTAAATCACTTATATTATTTAACACTCCTGTTCCTAAAAGTGTTAAAAAAGTTAAACTTCCCTTATTATGGTTCATTCTAGCAGTGGCTAGAAAAATAATAACCAGAAATTGGATTTCAGATACTCCTCCTTCATTTAATGAATTTAAAAATGTTATGACTGAAGTGTGTCATATGGAATTGATGACAATAAAATCAAGAACTACTAGAAAAACGTCTTACTATATAATATGGGATACTTTACAAAACCTGTTAAAAAAATCTTAGTTTCAATAGTAAGACATTACAGTTTAATCAATTGATTTGATTTGTAGTGGATGTCTCTGTAAATACTTTGGTTATTTTATTAAATGTTATAACTATTTACATTTTAATTGCTTGTATAAGATTGTTATGATATTTATTTTGTATGTTAAAAACAATAAACTTGTTTAAAAAAAAAGAAAGCATGGTACGAAATACAACCTGGTAGTGCTAGTGTGCATGTGGGAGACTCAACCATGTGTCTGTTAGTGCACAGATATTGCTATCCTCCATACTGAGGAGATTCCTGAGTGGGCGCAATTTGAGGGTAATACATCTGGTGTTGAGCAGCATTAACCTCAGTGTCGTGTACTCTGTAATGTCTATGGAGGTGGTTCTGTCCTTTGAGCCCTGCTTAAATAGGGCAGTATGGTGGCAGCAAGTGCCCTAGCCAGTATTCAAAACTCCAAGGGTGACAGGTGCAAGCTGTCCATAGGGAAGCTACGTGGCATGTCGACCATGTCACCCCAGGGTGACAGACACTGTACCCCCTTTGAATAACACCAATATGTTAGCCAACTGTTAAATGTGATCGGTTTGTTGGTATACTGTGACATCATACTTGGTGAGTGTAAGATGCTAGACAAGGTCAGGGTAATACTGGGTTGGGCTACATGATCACAGAGTTCCTCTATGTTCCATGTCATGTGGTCCAGGGAGGAACATTTGAGGTTGTACGCACCAGCATGGACAATGATGGAGCCAGTCCTGGACTTGCTTTGGAGTAACCAGAGTGCATGTGTTATGTGGCAGATCCTGACACCTGAGAGACAGCTCAAAGTAACTATTCCCCTGTCTGGCCTGGTGAGTGGGACAATAGTGTGTTTGACATTAAGTGTCACCTATAACAAGTGTATCAGGTGTGTTGTTTAGCCCAAAGGGCAGTGACTGTGTGGCACACTGACGTTGTGAACTGTGTGACATGTGGGCATTGTAGTGGGGTAGCAGTTGTATGTGTGTCTGCTTTGGAGGTCTCTGCTGCTTAGGCAGAGGTTATGTAGAGCCTTCGAATATGTGTATGTGTGATAATGTGGTTTGTTTGCTGTCACTATCAATGTATTTGAGACTGATATGTGGAGTGTGTGGTCACCCTCACCACCTGATAGACTATGCCAGTCATGGGTCGAGAGAGCACAGCATCCTGTATGTCAATATTGTTACATCTCCCACATATATGTGAGTGTGATGTGAGGAGGAGATGGTTGTCTGTGTACATGAGACAGATGTGACATTGTGTCATAACCGCAATATTCACTAGCTGGACTGGAGAGTACACATGAAACCGACCCCTGGACATACCAGTGTATTATGATGACATACTCTGTAGCCTGATCACAAAGGATCAGTAGGGTGTTAAGTGTGTAAAAGAGTATAACCGGGATTAGTGCTCAGGTTTGTCTGTGTTTTGTAAAGAGTAGCTGAGAATGAGTCCAGACTGAGAATCATGACATGTCCTTCAGCTATGTAATAAATAGTAATGTACACACATATATGTGCTGAGTCAGGGACAACTGTACCTTACTGACATTGCTGACATCCTGTCAGACAGGCCCATGTATACATACCCACCCCCCACTGATGATAGTCCCTGACATCATACCAGGATATATCACGTTTAGAATGGCTGAACATCTCCCCCCAAAGCCAAAAGCATGGCAGCAACTGGATTACATTGTTTCCCAACATATGTCATGCATGCACTACAGAACAAACAGACCCTGCACCTGAACAGTCTGTTGAGCCTCACCCACTCCACAGGACCTGGAACCGTCGAATGTGTTACAGCAACATATGGCACTCCCCACATGTGTGGGTGCACAACACACCATGGGAAGTATAGTCCAGTAAGCCTATAAAGTCTGATCTGCAAGGCCATGGAGTGCATCATGGCAGAAGTCATAAACTTGGAATATTGGAAACCGACAAACACACAACTCTACCAACTGTGGTATGTTCATGTGCAGATCATGGTTCCCAAGCATGCTACACCATCTGCAAGGCAGCCACCCAGGACATACATCACAGAACAGAACTACACATGTCCCACATAGACTTTGAACAGCTCTTCATCAACATCACAGACATGTCGTATCCACAAAACCAACAATCTGTGCATAGATATGTGTTGACATATGAAGGGATGGCAATGTGTCCACAGATAGATCACACAAGGTGAGACTCACGGGGTCCTGTACAAGCTGTTGATACCTGCCGACCTACATGGATCATTCCTGGGATTGCATAAAAATGTGTACACACATTACCATGTCCAGTCTGATGATGTCATCATCCTACAAATATACCAGGAGAACAAAAGCCACCCACTAAAGCATATAGCGTGCCGTGTAAATGCGTCTCTCTCTAGTATCATAACATAGTTAGGTAAGGGGTTCGAGTCTTGCAAATGCTGTGTGTGTAGGGGGGATGGTGTGTATGTGTGTGATTTCCTTTGAGAGGAGTAGCCTTTTTGGAGACTGGGAAAACACATTAAAAGAGGTACATTCCTCTTTGGAAGGTCTGATGATGTCAGCATCCTACAAATATTCAAGGAGAACAAAAACCACCCAGTATTGCATATAGCGCACTGTGTTAATGCGCATCTCTCTAGTATCATAACCTAATTAGGTAGGGGTTTGAGTCCTACAAACGTTGTGTGTGTGTGTGTGTGTGTGTGTGTGTGTGTGTGTGTGTGTGTGTGTGTGTGTGTGTGTGTGTGTGTGTGTGTGTGTGCGTGTGTGTGTGTGCGTGTGTGTGTGTGTGTGTGTGTGTGTGTGTGTGTGTGTGTGTGCCACAGGTGGTCAATGCAGTGTGGATTTGGCTTTGGCTTTTACTATGGTATGACATATGTTTCAAACAGTATGTTCATTGCACACATCGGGTATCTGCGTGTCAAACAAATTTGTGTACATGTGACCTCAATCAGTACATAGGTGTGAAGCCTGCATACTACATGAATACATTTGTAACCATCGACAGATTGTGCCGCTGCTTCTCAGATCATAGGTCACATATGTATGTATGTGTCAAGACCGGCCAATGTAGTGATCTGTGGCCAAGGACATCCCTGCCACACACACCCATGACACATACTATAGAGTACTGTGAGTGAGGGTAATTGCCAGGGTACATGTCAGACATGTTCATACACAACAACAACAATGACTGGCAATAATGGACAGTCATTATAGGTGTGCACCAGCTCTGTGGATATGCATGCAGGCCCCTAATGTGTTATGTGAAACACTGAGGCACCCCCACAATACCTATGGATATGTGGATACCAAGGGACAGATGACATAACACGTGTCTGTACACATTGATACCCAACATACATATTTAGGGCTACCACCTATGTGATACTGTCGGGATAGTATGTATAGTAAATGTGGATGACTATGCCATAGATGGCGTACTGCTATACAGCATGTATTGGACAACAGGTATCTGTCTGTATGATACCCTTGTGTAGGATATGCGTCCCATCCGGGGAATGCAGTGTAGGCCAATGCATGCATTTCCAGATGTGGATGGACATATCCCTAGTGTGTTTGCATGTACCTAAGAGGGCTATATGCCACACAGGTGTGGTCCCAGGAACGTGTGGCAGTCAATACCACTGGTTACTGTTATAGTATAGTACTGGAAGGATCCAACTGTTACTGATTCCCTACAACTGTGAGTCATTTGTCAGGACATTATCTAATGATTGGTTATAGTCATGCTGTTGAGGTGGTGTATACTTCCAGACTGCAGATCATTGACAGATATCAATGGTATCACCCACAGCATAGTGCCAACCCATGTCATACACACATGTGTACCCATGTTAGTACATATCTGTAGTAGAATGCATACTGGCCATCGAAAGATACCATGAGATGTTAGCAATGTATAGAACAGGGTATGTTGCACACCCCACATGTCCACTATGCACGTACATGCAGACAGTGTACACACACCATGTTCACAGATGTACACTCGCTAATTTGTAATGCACACATCACACACGTACTGTCCACTCACTAACACATGCTGGCAACACTGTACACTTCAGCCAAGTGGCACATGGGTGGACAATACATACTCAGACCTAACACTGGTGTAAACAATGCTACAATGACTATCAGAGCTGTGATGCATAACGCCTGTTCAGATATACCTACAAGGATATCAGTACACTTTCCTGTTGGCATCTAGCTACTATTGCTACACTGCTATAATGTCACCCTGTGCATCAGAACCATGTTAGCCTATTCCTGCATCAATGTGACAGATGACAGGAGGTGGCACAGGTGTCATCATATGCACAGGGTGTGTTGTAGGTTTGCCAGAGCCCGACACTGACCCATCCAATCGGCATGTCTGTGTGTGTGTGTGTGTGTGTGTGTGTGTGTGTGTGTGTGTGTGTGTGTGTTTGTGTGTGTGAGGGACAACAGTACTGCATGGGCCAATGTTGATGTAATGTGTGTGTGTGTGTGTGAGCCCTAGTTGTATGGTAAATGTGTGTGTGTCTGCATGCACACAACTCCACCATGTGGTTGCCATATACGGGCAGTTGTGGGACAGCCACAGACTGTACCTGCTAGGCTGTACAAATCACTGTCTCCAGCCATGGACACAGTACCTGTTCCTAGCAGGGGTGCTATGGGCAGTATCAGGTACCAACCCTGACTGGGTGCTATCATCAGAGGAAGAGGTATGATGACTTGTCCCATGTCCCTGCTGGGACTGGCCAGCGCCACGTGCACATGGTCTAGTAGGATGGTCAATGGACAGGCCAGCCCCAGCATTGCTGGGACTGGTACTGCCACTACGGGAGTGGCTGTGATCCGTGGTCCATCCGCGACAACTGCCAGCTGATGCAGTTGCTGGCATGCGTCCGCATCAGCTTCTCATCTGTCCCACATGGTCCTGGCTCATGGCTAACACATTGTGGAGGACATCTAATGTCTCCCTCCAACGACTATCAATGACGTCGGTGTAATTCCGGATGGCACCGGCAAGGTCATGGATGCTGTCATTGATAGTAGTGTAATGGGCCCTTTGCGCCTTTAGTCCCTGTCGGGTGTACCGTTCCATACGTGTCTGTGCCTGCATTACAGCCTGGAACATACTGGAGGTTGTAATACCTCCGGGGGCATGTCTGCCAGGGGCAATACGACCAGTGGTGCTCCCCCAATAACCCCTGGACATCCGCCTATGTGGTACCATTCCAGTAATCTGGCTATGGCTGCTGGAGGGGATGCACGTGTCATAGGTACCACACTCTCCTGGTCAATGCCAACTGTATGCTGTCCCTCAGCTATGGCCACTGGTGACGAGGGATGTATTGGCAGTATGAGTGTGCGAATAGATGGGGTTGACCGCTGTGTACTGTCGATTGGTGGACCAATGACAGACCCTGTCAGACCTTCCTGTTCCACAATACATGTCTCATCATCTCCACTATTAGTGGTGGTGACATCAGGTTCACTGCTGCATTCAGGCACCCCTAACTCCTGTGGAAGGAAGACAGGGAACACACTTTATAATCTGTACATGATGTTAGCACACATGCACACATGAACACATTTTTTATTTATTTTTATTTTACATTTGTTGACCGGGATAGTCCGACTGGATGCATGTCCATTTTCAGCGGAGGCTCAGGGAGAAAAGCTCCAAGAGTAAGCAGATGCAGCATTACATAATACCAGCATTACATATGAACACATGCACACATGCACACATGTACACATGAACACATACACACATGCACACATGAACACATGAACACATGCACACATGCACACATGCACACATGAACACATGCACATATGCACACATGCACACATGAACACATGCACACATGCACACATGCACACATGCACACATGCACGCATGCAGACATGCACACATGCACACATGCACAGAAATACACTGCTCACCACAGCACATACATACATACACACACACATACACACACTCACCAGCAATCCAACACATGCACAATAGTGGGTGATGGTGGGTGACAGTATCACTGTACTCTACAGATGGGGCATGTTACTTGCTTGCTCCAGGTGGATGTGCTGGGTGGCTCCAGCCTCCATTACACCACATGTCAGAGGTTGATGTAGCTGTTGTGCAGGAGCCACCATGCTTAGGAGCAGCTCCTCCGCTCTGGTGAGGGGGGATGAATGGCCACCCCACCACCTGTGGAAAGCTGCTGTCTTTGGATATCAGATGCACGCTGCTGGACTTGTCTAATTAAATCACAGCAGTGATGGTGTACCTGCTCATATGTCCAGTTATGCATGCCTATGTCATTTACCTGATGAACAAGTTCCTGCCACAGTGCAGTCTGCTCCTGCTGGTGCTGGTTGCTTCTGGAGAACAGCATTGTGTACCACTGCAATAGACTGTCGAGTATCACCTCTTCCTCATCCGCTGCTTACGCTGGGTTGCGTTGGTGGGCCATCTGGCTGAAAACTATATGAACAATATGTGTGAGAGTGTCCTGTGGCACACTTTACACCTTTACCCACATATATCACTTTACTGACATATATACCATCCTATTGTTTGTCAGAGGTTACACACGTTCAATACCACTTATTGGTTCTCAGGCCACAACTAACTAACACTGCCTGGCAGACTCTATATATCACATCACTATACAACAGTACCCGACACACTGTTTGTGACACATTGCACAACCTCAAGACAGGGGTGTATATCACACCAATGCACGAACAGATGGATGTAAAGTACAGGTACAGTACTACCAATCAACCACTCTAGTCATTGATGCCATAGCCCTGCCTAACAGATGTGTCCAGTTGTTACTATAGGTGGCATACTGCTGTGACAGACTATATATGTTGCTGGATACACATGTTTACCCTGTAACACACATATGATTGCAACCATTGTACAGGCATAATCACACACACATCAGGCAAACATACAATGCACCACTGTATGCCAACACAGATGAGCATTACCTGTGTACCATACGGTAATGTGTGCCACTACTTACACACCCTTATGCCTGCATTCTGTCCTCTGTGCAGACTACAGGAAACACACATGACAGTGTTTCCAAGCAATGTGAACACACACCATACTGTGCTGTTTAGGCCTACAGCTTCAGGTAGTACTACAGTTCATATTGATGATGGATTCACCAGCAGTACCACTCACTAAGCATACATGTATTGCTTTAGCCTACAATGAGACACCACATTCGTCAACGGAGAACTATGTCACATCATATGCCATACTACTATGTCTGCCTAACAGTACATTACACATCAGTTGCTGTCCTCACAGCTAGGATAGGTACTACCATCTCAGATACAATATCACACTAAGCTATCACACCTTTACAGACCTTGCACACATTCAGTGTTACACTTATTCAACACCAAGTAAAATCCAAGGTAGGAAGAACGCAAGACAAACCAAATAGCGTAACAAAATTTAATCACCGCTTTCGTCCTAAGACTTCTTCAGAATACAAGTTAACAACATGAACAGGAACACCTTATATAGTCAATGGTAAATTAATTAATTGATGAATGAAAAAATTAATTGTTCAATAAAATTCAATTAAAATGACCTAACAATCATATAAATGTATACTAATTAAAAAACACTTTTGAAATAGTTTTGTCAATGTCAAGTCTGGCATCTCTCAAAAAACATTTTATGTTAATTGTATCATTGAGCCCTGGAAATTTATCAGATTTCAACCTGATCTGCCATAATGTTTCCCTTTGCTCAATATAATTTTTAAAATCACCACCCCTTAAATCACTTTTGCAAACTTCAATCACAGAAAATATAAACTTTTTGAAGTTATGACATGTTAAAGAATTGACTATATAAGGTGTTCCTGTTCATGTTGTTAACTTGTATTCTGAAGAAGTCTTAGGACGAAAGCGGTGATTAAATTTTGTTACGCTATTTGGTTTGTCTTGCGTTCTTCCTACCTTGGATTTTACTTGGTGTTCTACATTCTGGATTATTGTTTATTTGTGGTTTTCATTATTATTATCCATGGCTGAGGAGAGCGATGACCAATTGCTAAATTTAAGCATTCATCCCACACCGGGCACTACAACTACTACAACTACAGTGAATATGGAGGTTAATGACATTTTACTGGCAACCTTAATCAACATTCAAAAGTCTTTAAATTTTTTGGTGGCGAAAGCTTCCAATGAACCTGCAGAGGCGAATGCCCCAAGTCCTTCTGGATCGTTTAAAGAACTTGATACTGTCATAGACATTTCCGACGACAGTTTCATTCCAGCGCGCACTAAGAAACAAGCTACTAGTGCCAAACAAAGATTACATCAGCAAAACGCGCCGGGAGTTAAACCGGTGCTGGAGTATTCAAACAATCCGTTCGGAAACTGTTCCGTTTCATCTTCCTTGCACAACAATGAGGAGACAAATAAAAACAGGGACGTTCTCAGCAATTTATTAAAAAGGTATTGCTCCCTTTACATTGAAAATTGTTATTTTGAACGTTGCATAGAATTGAAAATAGTTCCGAAGGGGCTTAGATTTTTCAAGTGCCCCAACGGAGTTCGTCTTGGTGATCCAATGTTCAAAAAACTAGTCAACTTTTTTAATGATGCGGGACTGTCATTCTTAAAGTTACTATTAGATAACAACTTGTTAAAAATGAACACTTTGAAAGATGACATCAATAAAATTGAACTATTACTTAAAAAATCTCTGTTAGATAACAAAAAACAAGCGGAAGTTTTCGAAAAAATTTCCGAAGATGTTGAGAGACATTCTGAAGAAGTTATTAATAGGAAATATTCAAAATTACTACGTGATATCGAGTCTTATGAGACTTACACTGCCTATAATTTTTTTGCTTCGAATGGCAAAGAGAGAAATTCAAAATTCTCTTTAGGTTCCGATAACAACAGACGCGGCTATAGTTCAGCCGTGATTGGTAATACATATGCCATTAACAGCAAAAGTGAACCATCACACAAACGGCTTAATGAACCAGCCAAAGTTGATTCTGTTATAGAAAATACAGGATCTGATAATGTCATTGATTCTGATAACACAACGGATGACATTACAAGCTTGGATAAAGTTACCCTGACATCCAATGAAGGTGGGGTAAAAAACAAAGTGGGTAACAACTCAGTGACTGCTTCTTCATCTTCCTCTACTAACCATTTTTTCATGAAAAAGACACCTTTCGAAAAGAAGATAATTTCTACAAGGAGTCGGACATTTTTGGGATTGAGCTCTTCAGGAGAAGAGACTTGAACCTCAATAAGAACAATTTTGACATAATTAATTTAACTGAAGTTAATTTTGACACTACTGAATTAAATGTCTTGAAATTAGGGTTCAATTTTGTTCCAACTACTAGAGCAGATTATGGTAGAACTGTAGTCGATGTAAAGAAGTATGTCAGGAGATTAAATCTACAGTATTTGTTAAATGACATATCTTTACCCACCAAAGTGTTGATTAAACCTTCAACATACAATCCCCAGTTGAATCACACTTTAAGATGTTTTGAAGACATTTGTATTCAGGAAATTGAAAGAAATATTAAGAGTAACAATAATTTTAATAATTTAAATAATGAGGAGAGGAAAGCCTTTCATAATTTACGCAAGAAAAACAAAACATTAAGATTTATGAGAAGCGACAAGGGAGGGAATATAGTAGTAATGACACAAGCAGCTTACAAAAATAAAATGTTAACTTTATTGAACAACAAACAAGAATACGAAATTGTTTCCTTAATGGACATTAATAAAAAGATCAGATTGATTCATTCTTTACTATATGATGCATTAATGACAGGTGAAATTGATCTTGAAGTTTATGACTTTTGTGTTGTTAATAAACCTAGAATAGGTATCCTTTTTGGGATACCTAAAATTCATAAATGTTCTTTTGACCCTCCCTTTAGGCCAATAGTTTCTTCTCCACATTCATGCACGGAAGGTATTTCCTTGGTGATAGACGCCACTTTGGGGCCAATAGTTTCTCAGCAGGAATCTTTTATTAAAGATTCTTGGCATTTTCTTGGAAAATTGAAAGAGTTTACAGACAACAAGATATTTAATCCCGTTACTGATATTATTTTCACCTTGGATATTATTTCCTTATACACATGTATACCTCACGAAGAGGGAGTCGAAGCCACACGTAGTTTTTTAACATCAAAAACAAACTTGAACACTAGTCAAGTTTCAACTATTTGCAGATTTTTGGAAATGTTGTTAAATAACAATTTCTTTTTATTTGATAACATCTATTATCGGCAAATTAGAGGGGTGGCAATGGGTTCACCTGCCGCACCCTCATACGCCAACTTAGTTCTATCCTGGTGGGAATGCAACAGTTTAAAAGCTATGCGAAACCGATATGAAATATTATTTTATCACCGGTTTGTAGATGATTTGATTTTCATTATTAGAGGAAATGTTAACACTGTAAACAAATTTTTAAGTGAAGTAAATTTAACATCTAATTATTTAAAATTCACTTTAGGTAACATTGGGTTAGTTATTAATTTTTTGGATGTCCTTTTCTGGTGGGACAATGTTGAGTCCAGATTTCACAGTAAAATTTTCAGAAAAGACACTTTTACGAATAGTTACTTACATTTTCAAAGTGGACATCCTTCTTATGTCATTAAAAATATACCCAAAGGCCAATTCATAAGAGCTTGTCGTATGACATCTAACGACAAAGACTTAAATGATGAACTACGTTTTATCGCTAACATGTTTTTAGATAGGGGATACGATAAGCTTCTCTTAAAAAATACAATTAGAGAAGTTTTAGACAAAAGACACACTTTATATCCAGCACTTTTGAATTCTAACACTTTATTGAATAATAGCACTAACAATGCCAATTTGGTTAGTTCTAAAATCATCACTAGAAGAACACCTATTTGTACCCTGGACATGACCAGTGACAGTCTAAGGATAAGACGCCTTATTGAAAGCAATTGGCGTATCATCCAAGGTAACCCTGATGTTAGTAAAGTCTTAGGAGACAAACCTGTTTTCACCTTTAGAAATAACTTCAATATAAAAAAATCCTTAGAATACAATGAAAACACCCCCACCAACAATACCGGTAAAATCACTAACAAGAAAGGCATGTTTCAATGTTCAAATTGCAACATGTGTAGATACATTTCAACAGGGCCTTTTATTACCATAGAAAATTTTGATCAAACTTTTGTTGTCCCCGAATATGTTAATTGTAACACTGCTGGAGTCATTTACATCAGTTCTTGCACTTCATGTCCGGCTTTTTATGTCGGAATGACAACTAGAAGTCTGAAAATCAGAATTCGTGAACATCTATATAGTATTAAGGCCCGTGATGAAAATAATGCCTTATTTAAACATTCTTTAACATGTCATAACTTCAAAAAGTTTATATTTTCTGTGATTGAAGTTTGCAAAAGTGATTTAAGGGGTGGTGATTTTAAAAATTATATTGAGCAAAGGGAAACATTATGGCAGATCAGGTTGAAATCTGATAAATTTCCAGGGCTCAATCATACAATTAACATAAAATGTTTTTTGAGAGATGCCAGACTTGACATTGACAAAACTATTTCAAAAGTGTTTTTTAATTAGTACACATTTATATGATTGTTAGGTCATTTTAATTGAATTTTATTGAACAATTAATTTTTTCATTCATCAATTAATTAATTTACCATTGACTATATAAGGTGTTCCTGTTCATGTTGTTAACTTGTATTCTGAAGAAGTCTTAGGACGAAAGCGGTGATTAAATTTTGTTACGCTATTTGGTTTGTCTTGCGTTCTTCCTACCTTGGATTTTACTTGGTGTTCTACATTCTGGATTATTGTTTATTTGTGGTTACACTTATTCAACCTCACATAGCAGCTATTGCATTAAGTACATGTGTGAGTGCATAGTGTCATAGGTAGGTAATATGCTATTGGCCCTAGGGCCTATGGCAGCCTAGCCATATGCTGTCCTGGCCTTTGACACACATGTACTTTGATTTCACTTGCCCCTGCCAACCTGAACCACAGAGGTGTTTCCTGGGGTGTATTACCAATCTCCCACACAATCATCAGGGGTATTTATAACAACTGCTAAGGAGGAGCCTTGTTTGCTATTGCTATGTGGTCTATTCCGGTGTATGGCATATCTCTGAGAAGGGAACCTATCCCTCCAGCATGTGCTGTTTAGTGAGCTGACAAGGTTTAGGGCCCTAGAGCGTGTATCCTGGAGGGATTGTGATATGTTGCCATGGTGGTTGTCACCCAGCTATGGGTGTGAGATACCTCTGTATGTCCCGCAGAGGTCACCTCTGTGTGGTCAGTATGCAATACAGTGTAGTTGTGGTTTTGTGAGTCAGTCTGCATAAGGCATCTGTTTGCTGCCAGTATTACCCTTTGGGAGGTCTGTCTGTGGCCTGTTCACCTGGTGTAGTTGTCATGTGAAGTACATACCACACAGGGCATTGTGATGAGTAGAGGGAAACTCTACCCTATACTTCCATAGATGACACACCTGTTGTCATGACACATACCACACAGACAGATTACAGGTGTAGTGTGGCACTGTCCATCAAAGTGGAGGCTACTGTCCACCTGTGTCCCATGTTCCCTTATCACACCTTCATTGTTAGGTAGATCTCTACCTATGTGGTAGTTAATGGGTACACTGTTTTGGGAAGGTGGAATGGCACTGCAGTATCAACACTTGTCTACAGTCCATGCCTTGGTCACCGCACACCTGTTGCGGTACATATGACCCCGTGTCTCTCTGTCTCTCTCTCTCACTCTATATGTATATATATATATATATATATATATATATATATATATATATACACACATATATATATATATATATATATATATATATATATATATATATATATATATATATATATATATATATATATATATATATATATATATATATATATATATGCATATCTATACACATACATGTACACATCCATTGCTGTACACATGGATGTACATATAGGCACATGTACAGTCCACCTTTCATGGTGGGGATATCATTTATGTGACAGTTGTGGGATGTACAGGTATATGATTAAATTGCACAGTGTTGTGCAGAATGCATGTGGGTGTCCTCAGCCCTTGTAACATTAGCAGGCCTCACTGGCTGTAACACAGCAGATCTGACAAATCTGTCCTACAGCATTTAACCACCACATGACATATATCAACACTACCATAGCTGGCCTTAGGCATAGGCCAACTGGGCGGCCGCCTAGGGCGCCGCTCTAGCAGGGGTGCTTTTCCACTATTTACGTGGTGTAGTAAGACAAGGGTGGGGGCACCAGGAAGTGTGGTAGGGGGCGCCGTGGAGCCCTTTTGCCTAGGGCACCAGTTGACCTAAGGCGCTCCTCTGCACTGCATGCTATTTTCTAGGCCACATACTATGACCTACATGGATATATGCACATATCAACCTTCACTGACAGATATCTGTCCACCCTTCACTAACAGTTGCAGTATGTCCCTTGCCCTATGCACATGTGCAGATACAGATAGATACATACTGCTGCCACACATGGATGATTTGCAGTGTGTAGAGTACTCTTCAGGAACATCTACAACATGCCAACACATACATGTGAGTTACATACCTTACCTTTGTATTTCCCTGCTCCGTGTGTTACGGTTTTGTATTTTTTTTTTTTATTGGTGGTTTGTTTTGGGTTTTAGCCCTCTATTTAACTTTCTGTCTCAGTTTCTCACTCTGTTCTGTCTCTGTCTCTGTGTCTGTGTCTCTCTCTCTCTCTCACTCTCTATCTCACAGCACCTGCAATGATATAATTGCATGTGTGGACTGCAGGTACAGCCTACTTTTCTAGGTATCTGCACTTGTGCATGTGACAGCCTCTGCACCAATTGCTGCCCACCATTCAGTAATTGCATGCAGCCTGCTGTTTGGTGATTGCATTACTCACTGTGATTGCAGCCACTGCTATAAAATGCTAGGTTAGGTAGGCAGAGCCCTTTCAGATTTCCAAGGTGGGGCCCATGCTTGTTTGCTCTGGACACCGTGTCAGTCTGAAGGTTGGTATATGTCTCTTATCTGATGCTAGGTTTGTAGCCAGTTATATGCATGTTGTACTCAAACCTGAATGTTGCTGCTTCTAGTACCAACATCTCAATGTAGACATGTACGCACCCTTCCAAATGCTAACACAGGATACATGGGAGTATGTACTTTTTTCTCACTTACACAATTAACTGCCATACAAATGTGGTTATTGCACTGTATTCCTGTGGCAAGTATTTATCCTGTTCTGATACTGTGTGGTGTTTGTAAGGTGCTACTGTAACATTATTCCCTGCTAGGATGGCTGGTTCTCCTTTCACTGTCATGTCATGCAATTTCACAACCACTGCTGGTAAAGAACCACAGAAAAGGATTTGTGTTATACCATTTCTAATTTCCATTTACATTCCGTCATTGTAATGCATGATATATTTATTTCAGAACCAAGTTATTTGTATATTTGCTGTGGCTTAGTGGTAATTCATGCAGTCTATTGTGTCAATGGTCTGGGGTTCAAGACTGGCAGAGGTTTTTTCTTTTGCTGCTCAGCAGAACAAGGGCCCTGCCATAGAGTGACTAAGGCACTTTTAAGCAGTTGGAAGTGGGTTTGCGTGGATTTGCGCGATGCTTAGCGACACTTAGCTAAGCGTACACATGCGCACACTTGCTTAATCCCACTTGCTACTGCTTAAAAGTGCTTACTCCCGCTAACTCCCACACTAATTTCTTTTAAAGAAAAGAAAATGGGGAGATAGGAAAGTGGTGAAAAAGGGGGCACAAAGAGGGACAGACAGTAGGTAAACAAGTTCGGGATGTGCAGGACGGGTGTAGGGAAGGTCCATAGCTGCCCATTTCTTTAACAGCAACAGCTGTGCATATGCAATGAATTTGGAGTGAAATTTGAAACCGTCCACCGCTGGGAGAGGGGTGAGGACAACAAAGTATGTTGTACTGCCAATTCTAATTATCAGCTTACATGTCCAATGGACATGTGTGCGAAATGGGCAGCTATGTATGGGGCGTAATTTTTTTGTGGATACACATTGCCCTTTTATTTTTTCTTTTCAGGTGAGAGTGGGAAGTGAGGTAGAGAAAGTAGGTATGTCTGGGGAGGTAGGTTGGGAGGGTAAACAGACAAGACAGATGGGGTCGGATGTTTGGAAATCGCAAGCCCATGAGCCCACAGATGGTAACAGTGGAACTGAGATCCCCACCCATGGGCAGTCACCACTGAACCTTCACAGCCCCGAGGGTGGCTGTGCTGGGGGCTGCATAGGATGGGCAGGCTCACCCATGAGACACACCACTCTCGCCTCGAGCTGGCATAGGGGAATCAGCGACTGAATGCTGGATCTCCCTATGCACCACAACCCGGATCCTTCTAAGGGTGACAGGTAGCCCTTCTCCGCCCATGCTTGCACGAGGGATGAGCCCCATCCCCTGCAGTGCTTCCACCCGAAGGTGGCACAGGATCAATGGAGGAGGGGAGCCCGGGCTGGGCACTGGACCTGCTGGTGCCAGGTGCACTCGCCAACTGAGGAGGGACAGGTGGGTCCGCTGGGACCGGCCTTCCCATACGTTCTGTGATTAGGTGTGTTTAATTACAACATAAGCAAAACAGCATTCCAGATTAGTTGTAACAGCATGCAGTAATATTCCTATTAACCCAACACACCAAGGTTACAACAGTTGAACAGCAAGCATAACACATGCATATATTGAACCACAGTGGATATTCCAAAAGCATGCAGGGATGTTTGGTAGCAACAGGCCACCATGACTGTGGTGTTTAAACAGGGCACATGCATCAACGTGAATGCAAATATTTATAGAACAATAGGACATATGTCCCAACAAATATTTAAGATTACACATATCCATTGAGGTGTGGAATTGCATGGTTTATGCACATACAGTAGGGTGTAGAAAAAACCTTGGTTAACATCTTATAATTACCTTTTCATCTACACTACATTCCTAGTGACTGCAAGTGTATATCCCCTACATGTATTATTACACTTGTCACCATACATTAGGATGTGTAATGGGTTTGGCTAGTTCAATATATGCCTGACCTATATCTGACATACTAACTGTCCAGGATGCAGATGTCACTGCTACATATTTCTTGATTTCACATGACATTTTCACTTCGATTTGTACAGAACCCTGCATTTCTTGACACACACTCACATTTCTGGGGAAAAATAACATGCTACACGTGTGCCAGATTTACTTATTCATGCCAGCCAGTAACTGACTGTTGTGGGCTGTATATATGTTTCACAGCTACTAGCACTTCCATCACCCACTTTATATGGGACTGCACAACTCTGGGTTGCCAGCACCTTTTCAAACAGTACTGTTTGTATAATGCAAGGGTACAACAACATTTCAAACTCTGTGACACAGGCACACCCCGGGTTTTAGACCTTTATTAATGACATTACACACTTTTCCACAGGCTCACTCCTTTATTTGTTTTAACGGTGTATATGGCAGACATGTTCAAGACATATTATACCTTTATTAATGGGTTAGAACACTATTTTTTCAGGCTCACTCACTTATTTTATGACAGTGCCTGCAGAGATATTATTCCAGACATATGTTACCTTTCTTAATGGGTTACTACACTCTTTTTCTGCCTCTCTGACATTTTTATCTGAGAGCACATGCAGAGGACTTATGCTGGCAATTTTATGGCTGTATTATTGGACTACAACACTTTCTTTCATGCTCTCTCCCATATTTTATATAACAATACATGCAGAATAATCACTAACCTGCCTGGTGGCACAGCCTTAACAGCCTATCAGCATAGGCTTGCTGATTCATAACACGGTCACCTGCAGCTGTAAAGTAAATGAAGGGATATTGAGACATACCTATCCATTATACATACTCCATTATCAATTCTTACATACTGCAGTCCATGGCTACTTACTCAGTTGTGGGGCATCCTGCATCCCACGGGCCTCCTGTATCCATTGGTTCAGGTGGTCCTGCTTTCGTCTCTTCAGGTCTGCATGGTGGTGACAGACTTGCTCACCAGTCCGAGGAACACCTATGGCACTGGTGAGGTCACGAGCTAACCAGTTCCAAGCCTCTGCCTTGTACTCCCTCCCTTGGAACTGGCCCTTCAGGAGTCTTGACTCATGACGGTGGACAAGGAGCCAAAACATGTATTTCAACTCCTCGATGCCCCAACATTGTGCTCGGAAGCATGTTCCCTCTCCGACACCAGACATTCTAACTGCAGATGTGAGCTACAATCAGTTATGGCATGTATTCCTGCCTGTGGGGCTTAAATATGCCGCATTTCCCGCACTTTTTTGTGATTGGCCATTTTGTAAAATTCTCGGCTAACTGCAGAGCTGCTTAGTAATGGTTAAACTACCATTCGTAAGTATATGAATGTTAACAGTGGCTGTTTCCCCTATGTTGCCATGGCTTAGTGGTTCTGTACTTTGCTTCTGATGCACAGAGTCCTGGGTTCAAACCTTGTCATTCATTTTATTTTCATACTGTCCAGGCAGGCTAGGGGATGTGGCTGCATTTAAGCAACTTTGCTCTACATTGCTCCTCGGTGCCCTATGGTGCCCTGGTTGGCGTGGCGCGCACGTCCGTGCAAACACATTGCGCTGGGTAAAGCGCTGTTAAACTATGGGCAACTCTATTGTGCTAGGTAAAGCGCTGTTAAACTATGGGCAACTCTATTGCGCTGGGTAAAGCGCTATTGAACTATGGGCAACTCTATTGCACTGGGTGAAGCACTATTGAACTATGGGCAACTCTATTGCGCTGGGTGAAGCGCTGCTTAACTGCAGGCAATTTTATATTGGGATCCTTTAAAATATTTATTTTGTTCACTGATACATTGGCCATTTCACTGCTTTTTAGTTATGTTTAAACATATATGTCAGGTATTATTCCATATACTGATTTAAAAAATAAATACGAAAGGGAGTGGTGGGACTCAAACTATGAATGCCTCTTCTTTGTGTGAACGCTCTACCATTACACTATTGCTATTTGGTATGATTTGCATAAACATTCTTTCTTATGCTCTTCCATGTCAGAATTGCTAACTGTAGCTAAGCAATGGGCACACCCGTGCACACACGTGCAAATACAGGCAGCTATTTTGGGAATTTAAATAAAATTAATGTTATGCGTTTTAGAACTGTGATGGGGGTTTACAATATCAGACAGTGAGGTGTTGGGTGCAGGGACATTTGAGCGGACTCGCTGTTGTTTATTTGCTTTTATTTTAAACACTTGCAGGGGCGTGGACATTTAGACTGCTCGGCAGTCGGACATGCCCCCTGCTTTCTTACACGGTCCGTGTAAGACTTACTGTTGAGTTAGCGTGCTCTCATGCATATTCAAGGCACGCTGACGTCATACCGTTCAACTGCAGCCTCCGAGTAAGACTTGTCTTACACGGAGGATTCGTGAATCCAGGGGAATAAAAAGCAGTAAACAGTATAATCAAGCAAAAAAAAACAGGCAACTTATGTTTTTTTGGAAGCTCATAAGCCTCTAGTCATTTGGTATCTCACCTCAGTTCAGCTTGGATTAAACAAGCGGAAACCTTCTCAAGCTCAGGGCTTATATATCAGAAGCTGAAAACTTAAAAAAAAAAAAAAAAAAAAAAACATTAAAAATCTTAAAAGAACCAGTTAGGGTGCTTATTCCAAGCCCTAGACCAATCGCCCTTTACCAGGCAGGCTCCAGTCAGGACACTTTTCTCACAAGGGAGCAGAAGGGCCCCTTCCAATCAAAGAAAATGTGCTCAGAATACAACTTCCACTACAAACAGACCCAGATGCAGCAAACCTGTATCTGCACTATAGTACAGCTACTAGTTACACTAATTTAGGCAGGAAACACTAAAAAATGTTTTAAACAGCAGAAAAACAGTAGTGAAACACTAAAAATGTTTTAAACAGTAGAAAAACAGCAAGGAGGCACTAAAGAATGTTTTAAACAGCAAACAAATTAGTTATGTAAGACACTGCTTTGCGGGAGAAAAAAAAAACAGAACAAACCAAACAAATGCTTTGCAAACATTGTAAAGTCGCAACACTTACTTTGTAAACAGTGAAAATAGAAAAAAAGTATTTTTACCCGACTTCTGTCGATATAAGACATATAAATACAGACTATGTATCACTGTCATCTTGGTGGGATTTTGTAAAAACAGGGTCCATCTCATGAAGATGCTCACCAAGACTTGAGAATGAATTCAGTTCCAGCAAAACTACTCTCTTTTGCTTGCAGATTTTATCATCTCTCCATTTCACCTCTTTCCTTTGAAGGTTTTGCCATGCAACAGCAAACACTATCTTCTTCACACTGGATACCAGAATGGTAGACAAAATATCCTGTGTATAAATTCACAACTGAACGAGTACTGCCCAAAATACTTCTCATATTCAGTTAAGAACGAAAATAAATTCAAGAAATGTACTACCAGAAAACCAGAAAAAAACACTGTACTTCATACTTCTATATTACTTTTGTGCTAAAACCTAGCCCAGAATGAGTAGCAAAATCAGTTGTATGCTAGAGTTTTAGGAATGACTCATGTTCCACATAGGCTACTGTGTTCTACTTCATATTTAAAGGTACTCGTACACACATTAACAGCGATTGTAACAGTAGAAGTCAGCCTACTGGTCTATATATCTGTGTCACTGCTGACCTGCATTCAGTGCTGAATTGGTCTGTAAAAGGACAACATGAGGGGAAGCATGACATGCTCAGGGAGGTGTAAGCTACCAGTAGCTACGCAATATCTAACAGAAGCCATAAGTGTAGTGATGGTAGTACCAGAGAATAGAAGTCTGTGGAAATGAAAGCAGCTGGAGAAGTCTCCTAACAAAAAGTTATTTCCACAACAAAAACAGCAATGAGCTGGGTTGGAATAATGAAAAATTGGATATTTGGAACAAAAAAGCTTGTCAGCGAGGGGGGCGGGGGGAGTGAAAAGAATTGTAAAAACTTGTCATATCATCACTTAGGAGTATGAGGATTATAAGGAACACAATGGGAGCAATATTAGAAAGCTACAGTGCTTATTACATTCCAGAAAAGCATTATTCTACCCCATCTGTTCAGTTATGTAA